>NC_057739.1:42487176-42501027 GCF_004010195.1 Chiloscyllium plagiosum
CCAACCTTCAGATTCAGCACCACCCTCTTGACCTGCAATTTTCTTCCCGACCTGTCCGCCCCCACCCCCTCTCCGGCCTATCACCCTACCCCTCACCTCCTTCCACCTATCGTATTCCCAGTGTCCCTCCCCCAAATTCCCTCCCCCCTATCTTTTATCTCAGCCCGCCTGGCACACCAGCCTCATTCCTGAAGAAGGGCTTACGCCCGAAATGTCGATTCTCCTGCTCCTCAGATGCTGCCTGGCTTGTTGTGTTTTTCCAGCACCAAATTTTTCAACTCAGCGCATACATAGTCAGTTTCAATATCTGCGTGGAAGTCCATTGCTGTAGTAATGGGCGCTAATTGCTCTTCCTGAGAAGGACGTTTACTGCAGCCCTGGCTGTTATCACTCTGTATTGAGTCCATATCAAACTGTTAACATTTCTGTCAAAGGTGTTGGCTAGACCCAGACACTTCAGCGGGCAGTGTACGCCACTCGTGTATTCTCCCACCCACCTGCCTTAAACTAATCAACTAGGCTTTAAGTGCATTGTGCTGGCATTCTGGTGGCCCCGGGCAGTGTCTGTGTTTGTTGTGCTGTCTCTCTCCATATTGTGGTCTGGTGGCCATCTTGTGTGTCAAGTGGCCAACTGATGGCTCAGTGGCCAAAGTGTGTGTCCGTGTACCTAGTGTCACCCTGCCCCATGCCATCTCCCCCTTCAGGGTGTAGACATGATGTTTAGATGGGTCGAGACATGGGTTGTAGATGTGGCATTTAGGTGGATCGAGCCATGGCATTTAGATGTGTTAGAATATGATGGAGAATCCTTCTGCTAATTAAGCCAAACACTCAGAAATGCTCACCTCACCCCATAATCTGTTGAAGTATGAGTGACAGAGAACTCAACTTTTTAAAGAAAAAACAAAGTATTCTTTAACTCTAAAAATAAACATTAAACAACAACTATGTACCTCGTTTCTCTTAAATGTTTGTTATCTGCCTCAACTCTACAACTATACACTGTTCCAATAAAAGCCCATGTTAAAACTACATCAATTTAATTTCAAAACCACACAGTGGCTGTCAACGGTATTTGTCTTCATCTGGCTGAAGATTTCCCTGGGTCATCTTCGGTCTTTTGCTGCAAAGATGTTTCATACGAATAAGGTACCTTTGTTAGACAGTGTTTTGCTGCTGTGTCTTACTCTGTCAGTGGCAGTTGGTCTCCCTGTCTAACTGTCAAAATGTCTGCTTGTTTATACCCCCAGCATTGGATCATCTCATTGGTTCGATATTGTCAAAACAATAAATTCAAAATCGATGGGTTTTTAGTATCCTGCAGCGTAATTTAAACTGATTGGTGCAACTCGAGTCATTGTCAAAACAGCAACCCAAAACCCAGGTATTTGTTTTACAGCCAAATGTTAGATATTTGTAATTTTCCAGTACACTCTGAGACTGCTAGTCAGTCACATGACAGGTGCCGGCACACTCTCATTGCAAAACAGCTTTCACTCTCTCTTTAAGGCACAGTACACACCTTCAACTTCATAACAGATGTGTCTAGACATGGGCTGTAGATGTGGAGTTTAGATGAGGGGTCTGGACGTGGTGTGTAAATGCAGTGTATAGACATGAGCTCTAGATGTAACATGTAGATATGGCCTTTCAACATGATGTGTAGACATTAGGCCAGATTTTTAGGTCCCACTAGCCTACTTGCCTCTTCCTGAGTCCCTTCCATGTGCTCCTCTCCACTCACCCCTGCCAACAGGCCACACCATGGCAGACAGTGGGTGGGGATGACCATAGGGCTAGCTGGTTACCAGATTGCAGTCCTGGTGATAACCTCTTGAAGGGAGGAAGGTTTGGATTGTCTGGTTGCCCTCCAGGTTCAAAGAGGTGGCAGTGAGACCACCACCTAAAGGCAGCCTCCCTGAGGCAGAAGTGGGGGAGATGTCAAGGCACAGAACAGCTCTCCCTTTCTGTGTAAGAACATCAGCAACAATGTAGAGACCCCCATGGACAATGCAGTAGTCCACACTGTGGTCCTGCAGCAAAAACCATTGTAATTGAAATGTAGCTGAGGTGTTGATGAAGCAGTGATATTGTCACTGGCCTAGGCATTTAAAAACCTAGGCTGATGTTCTGAGGGCATGGGTTCAAATCCCACCGCAGTTAATGGAATTTGAATGTGACTCATAAAATCTGGAATTGAAAGCTAGCCTTGCTGATAGTGGCCATGACAACAACCATGTTAATAGACAATAGGTGCAGGAGTAGGCCATTCTGCCTTTCGAGCCGGCACCACCAATTCACTCGGATCATCCTCAATCAGTATCCTCTTCCTGCCTTATCTCCATAACCCTTGATTCCACTATCCTTGAGAGCTCTATCCAACTCTTTCTTAAATGAATCCAGAGACTGGGCCTTCTGGGGTAGAGCATTCTACACACCCACGACTCTCTGGGTGAAGAAGTTTCTCCTCATCTCTGTCCTAAATGGCCTACCCCGTATTTTTAAGCTGTGTCCTCTGGTTCAGGACTGACCCATCAGCGGAAACATGTTTCCTGCCTCCAGAGTGTCCAATGTTGTAGATACCTGTCTTGTTCACTCATGTCCCTTTAGGGTGTCTCATGCTTACCTGGTCTAGCTGACACATGACTCCAGACCCACAGCAAATAACTGCCCTCTGAAATGACTGAAGAGGTGCTGAGTTCCAGCCCTGTTTACAAATGGCTAGCAAATGCTTTCCAGTAACACCATATGGCAATAAAAATGGATGAAGGCATCCATTTTGAATCTCATTCACAATCCATTGCACCTGATAAACAAGTTACAAGATATCCGATTGGCCCCTCAAATTTGAGAGCCTACCCATCATTGGATGTTGAGAGCCTCCCATCTTTATTATGAAGTCTGTCTCCCTAGTTAAACCCAATTACAGTAAGCTCCAATATTACCACTAGGTATTCCACCATAGAAAAGGTATATGAATTCAATAAAAATCTGAAATTACAAGTCCAATGATAACCATGAAACCATTGTCAGGAAAAAGCCATCTGGTTCACTAACATCCTTTAAGGAAGGAAATCTACCACCTCTATCTGGTCTGGCCTGCACATGACTCCAAACCCAAAGCAATGTGGTTGACTCTTAACTGCCGTCTGGGCAATTAGGGATGGGCAATAAATACTGGCCTGGCCAGTGACGTCCTCATTCTGTGAAGAATCTTAAAAATGTGTAGAAAAACTGAGGTGAGTGACTGTTTCCCTTAGAGTGTGGATCTCTGACCCCTCGCCCATTTCAAACCCAGGAACAGACACTAAAAATCAACTGAGATCCTAGGCAGGAGAGTTGTAGGAGAAGTCTAGTTAAATGAATATGAGATTCTGGATTAGTGGTGCTGGAAGAGCACAGCAATTCAGGCAGCATCCGAGGACAGGCAAAATCGACGTTTCGGGCAAAAGCCCTTCATCAGGAATGAAGGGCTTTTGCCCGAAACGTCGATTTTGCCTGTCCTCGGATGCTGCCTGAATTGCTGTGCTCTTCCAGCACCACTAATCCAGAATCTGGTTTCCAGCATCTGCAGTCATTGTTTTTACCTAAATGAATATGAGAGCCTGGAATTCTCGCTGTACGTTAACCTTCCCAGAAAATTTTAAGCTGCTGGATCTTTTCTGTGGTCCAAATTTTTTTTAATT
Organism: Chiloscyllium plagiosum; assembly: GCF_004010195.1. Classification (NCBI taxonomy): domain Eukaryota; kingdom Metazoa; phylum Chordata; class Chondrichthyes; order Orectolobiformes; family Hemiscylliidae; genus Chiloscyllium; species Chiloscyllium plagiosum. Next base: position 42,490,863 of record NC_057739.1, read on the forward strand.
AAGAATCAAAATAGAGCCTTTAACTTCACATAGAATGTACAACCTGAGAATATGTGGCATGTGCAGGTGAATAAAACATAACTGGCTGGGATTTCCAAGACCTGAATCAAATAGCCTGCTGTGAATTGTGGTTTTGCAGTTGGGCAGCACTTGCTGAAGTATCATGAGATTGCTGATAGCTACATGAGCAATAATTGAAGGTAATCAGTTGAGCTCGTCACGTGGCTCATTAACACTTTCTCATAGTAGCATACATTCAATAAAAAGTTTTGTTCTCCACAAATGTTGAGGTAGGCCTGGAGCCAGGGATTCCAGGTTGTGATCACGATAGGCGTGGAGCCAGGGATTCCAGGTTGTGATCACGGTAGGCCTGGAGCCAGGGATTCCAGGTTGTGATCATGGTAGGCCTGGAGCCAGGGATTCCACGTTGTGATCACGTAGGCCTGGAGCCAGGAATTCCCAGTTGTGATCATGGTAGGCCTGGAGCCAGGGATTCCAGGTTGTGATCATGGTAGGCCTGGAGCCAGGGATTCCAGGATGTGATCACGGTAGGCCTGGAGCCAGGAATTCCCAGTTGTGATCATGGTAGGCCTGGAGCCAGGGATTCCAGGTTGTGATCATGGTAGGCGTGGAGCCAGGGATTCCAGGATGTGATCATGGTAGGCGTGGAGCCAGGGATTCCCAGTTGTGATCATGGTAGGCCTGGAGCCAGGGATTCCAGGTTGTGATCATGGTAGGCCTGGAACCAGGGATTCCCGGTTGTGATCATGGTAGGCGTGGAGCCAGGGATTCCCGGTTGTGATCATGATAGGCCTGGAGCCAGGGATTCCAGGTTGTGATCATGGTAGGCCTGGAACCAGGGATTCCTGGTTGTGATCACAGTCGGCCCAGAGCAGAGATTCTTGGTTGTGATTATGGCAGGCCCAGAGAGACAGGGACTCCTGGTTGTGATCATGGTAGGCCCGGAGCCAGGAGCTCCCGGTTGTGATCATGGTAGGCCTGGGGACAGGAGCTCCCGGTTGTGATCATGGTAGGCCCGGAGCCAGGAGCTCCCGGTTGTGATCATGGTAGGCCTGGAGCCAGGAGCTCCTGGTTGTGATCATGGTAGGCCTGGAACCAGGAGCTCCCGGTTGTGATCATGGTAGGCCCGGAGCCAGGAGCTCCTGGTTGTGATCATGGTAGGCCTGGAGCCAGGAGCTCCCAGTTGTGATCATGGTAGGCCCGGAGCCAGGATCTCCCGGTTGTGATCATGGTAGGCCTGCAGCCAGGGATGCCCGGTTGTGGTCACAATCAGCCCAGAATCAGAGATTCCTGGTTGTGATTATGGCAAGCCCGGAGACATGGACTCCTGATTGTGGTCACAGTCAGCCTGGAGCCAGGGACTCCTGGTTCTGGTCACTGTAGGCCTGGAGCCAGGGACTCCTGGTTCTGGTCACTGTAGGCCTGGAGCCAGGGACTCCTAGTTGTGGTCACGGTAGGCCCAGAGCCAGGAATTCCTGGTTGTGGTGACAGTATGCCCGAAGCCAGTGACTTCTGGTTATTGACAGCAGTAGCAGTGGAGGCAGGGACTCCAGGTTGCGGGGTGAGTGTAGGTTCGGCACAGGAGCCTGCATCGTTGTTGAATTGGGCCCATCCATGAAGAGATGGCGCCTAAAGAATGCAGACTCCTACAGTGAGGCAGTGGAGGAGGAGTGAGGGGCAGGTGTCGACTCAAGACTCATGGCCGAGGTAGCAGAATGAAGTTCTGTTTTTGGTTCTACCTCTTTATTCTTAAACTGTTGAAAATGCCACTGGTTTGTGGCCCATTTGAAGCTTTCCTCTGTAACTGACTATTATTAACAGTAAGATGTAAGTGACAATAAATCATCCAGTTCAATTCAAACAAAAAGACTGCGTTCTAACGCTGTGCCTTTTGAATTACCCAGGAGCCCACAGTTCTCCATGGCTTTCACATTGGCCAGACACTGATCAATCGAAGTCGAAAATCCCTCTTGTCCTGTGGCAACATAAACTGTTGTAATCGTTTGAAGTTTGCCATTCGTGCATCTGTCCTGATGAGTGCAAGACAAAAAATGTTTCCCTTTTCAGCAACATTCAAGAAATGAAATTGGACTTTTCTTTCTATGTAACCTAAACATTTGCTAGTAAGAGGAACTGAAGATGACTATGTGGTTGTTTAGTTGAAGTATGTGAATTTGTTTCAACTTTCCTGTACACTGAATGTAAAATTATCTGTGGAATTATCAAAACCATTTGCAACTAACAGCCCTGAATATTGGAATATGTACCATCTGATCTTAGCAAACCACAGAGTGCTCCTTCGCACTTTTTTTCGGCGAGCACACCAATGTTTATAAAATTTACTTTGAAGCAAATCTTTGAAAGATGTCTTTGAAAGACTGCATCATTCAGATAGCCAACAAAGATTTATATTCGAGTATTAATGGAACAGGGAGGATCCTAGAAAGCAAAGCCCTAAATTACACTATGAGCAAACCAGAACATTTCAGAAGTAAGGACCCAGGAAGGAGTAAAGGGAGGAATTGCAGTTCAACACTGACTCTATGCTGAAGCTGAAATTTGGAAGAAGTACAAGGGAGAGGCGCTGCTGTTCAAATGGTCTGCTCTGTGTTTCAGGGTGCACGAGGTTCTGATGGTCTGACAGGGGAGCCAGGTCCGAAAGGTATCAAGGTATGTAAACCCCAGGGGAAATCAGGAGCATAGCTCATAGGCAATCCCCCTTCATTTCACGATTGCAAGAAGTTTCCCACTTCATCATTTAACCTTAGAGCAGAGTTAATAAGAGGTCACGTATTTGCTCAATTGGTTTTTAACACATCGGCTTAAGAGTCAAGTTTTCCAAGAATTTTTTCAGTACAGCAGTTCAGAGGCTGAGATCTAGTTCGAAAGGATCTGCTACTAATATTAAGTGATTCCGCATGAAGCAAAGGGGTATTTGTTCATTGACTTTTTTTGCTACCTTAGCAACATCTGCAAAAGATGTTGTACATCACTGACCAGCATTCCAGTCTCAGCTTTACTCACAATTTTTAAAATAACTGGTAAAATTTATTGAATGAACATTTAAGTTCCACATATAGTTGGGTGTACACTAATGGTGGTCACACTGCTAGTGAGGGTTAATCTAAATAAAGAGAATGAATAGTCAGTCCAGCAGTTCCTGCCTTTGGGTTTGTGCATAAATATTCCACTAGGTCCAAAGTGACTGAGCTCTTTATGTTCTTGTTGCTTCAAGTAATTATTTTAACTCTTTTTAATATTAGGGATCTGTAGGGAAACCAGGCCGGACTGGACCAGGTGGACAGAGGGTATGTGAAAGCAAAATAAAGACAACCCAGTATTATTTTTGTTTCATTATTTATTGAAAATATGTAATTTTATTTCTGGCAAGCACTTTAATGTATGAGGCACATCATTAAACCTTTGCCTCTATTTACAGGGTAAAAGAGGGGAACCAGGAGAAACAGGAGCAACAGGTTTTCCAGTAAGTCATGAAGCAATCACCAGAGGCCATTCTGCCCATATGTCATTGCTGGCTTTTCATGAAATGCTTTTGAATGACATGTTTTGAACCAGTAACCTGGAGTTAATCAGCAATAACAATACAATTTAACATAATGGTAATATAATGTGATGTGTAATATGTAACAATATTATACAACAGCAATATAACATACATGAGAACAGTAACAATATAACAGCAATGTAATACAATGTATACTATAAGACTGCACGGTGGCTCAGTGGTTAGCACTGCTGCCTCACAGTGCCTGAGACCCAAGTTCCGCCCTCAGGTGACTCTGTGCGGAGTTTGCACATCCTTCCTGTGTCTGTGTGGTTTTCTCCGGGTGCTCTGGTTTCATCCCACAGTCCAAAGATGTGCAGGGTAGGGTGAAGATTGGCCATGGGAAATTACCCTAGTGTCCAGGGATGATGCAGGCTAGGTGGGTTAGCCATGGGAAATACAGAGTTACAAGGGTAGGGCAAGGGTCTGGGTGGGATGCTCTCTGAAGGGTCAGTGTGGACTCGATGGACCAAACGGCCTGCTTCCATGCTGTGGGGATTCTACATTAATATGCAAAAGCCCCTGAAACAGAGGTTGAAACCTGTCCCTTCAATCCAAGCAAAACCACTCTTAAGTTCCAAAATCAGAAACTACTAGAGAAGCTCAGCAGGTCTGAAAGCATCTGTGGAGATAGAAGCATAGTTAACATTTTGAGACTAGCAACCCTCTCCAGAACTGAAGTTTCTCCAGCAATTTTTTTTAGATTAGATTACATTACAGTGTGGAAACAGGCACTTCGGCCCAACAAGTCCACACCGACCCGCTGAAGCGCAACCCACCCATACCCTACATTTACCCCTTACCTAACACTACGGGCAATTTAGCATGGCCAATTCACCTGACCTGCACATCTTTGGACTGTGGGAGGAAACCGGAGCACCCGGAGGAAACCCACGCGGACACGGGGAGAACGTGCAAACTCCACACAGTCAGTCGCCTGAGGCGGGAATTGAACCTGGGTCTCAGGCGCTGTGAGGCAGCAGTGCTAACCACTGTGCCACCGTGCCGCCCAATTTCTGTTTTCGTTTTGGATTTCTAGTATCCTCAGTCCTTTGTTTTATTTGGCTGAATAAGCTTTAAAAGAGCAGTTTCTGAGCATTGAAAAAGTGCCAGTTTGATTGTGCATACAAATGACGTGTTATTTCGTATTTGGATAAAATTGGCTTCAGTCTGGATCAAATTGGCTTAGAGATGGCAGAGGAAGTGTGGGAGTGATGATGCTCATTACAATTTTGAGTAGAATTTGAATTAGATTTTATTGTCACATGTACTGAAGTACAGAGATACCAGAGTACAGTAAAAAGTTTACAACGTCATCTCTCATGATGCCATTTTAGGTACAAAGTACCTAGGTACAAATCTTAGATACAGAATAGAGAAATAAAGAAAAATAAGTTAGATTACCATAGTATTAGTTCAAAAATAAGAAATAAAGTTAAAAGGATAAACGTTGCAGTCAGTTAAACAGTCTTTGTTCCCCCAATTCTACAATTACCAGACATTTTGCTCAAGGTGTTTGACAGTGCAATGTCTCAGTGAGTTTGCTTCCATCTGGGTGTTTTACCAGACGTGCAAAGCTTATATTGACCCCTGTAACATGAGGAACTGGGCTGGGATGCCATGGTATTCAAGAATGCAATGGACATTTGTTCCATTAACTCATTATGTACAAATACTGCATTCCTCAGGCACTTAAGTAACTGGACTATTGTTAAGCTATTAGTTTACTACAGAACAGCATGCTTCCTGTGGAGTGTCATGCTTCAAGTGCTCCTGCGATAAGATGGAGTCTGAGATCATAGTACCCTCAGTTCATATGCCGAGGTGCAGCGATGTCTTTTAAGCGATGTCTCTTAAAGGTGTGTTAACATATTGACCTTGAGATGTAACCTGTCAAGACAGAGACAGATGTGAAAGAGCCTGAGATGGTCTTTGTGCATCAGAAGAAAGGTGTGCTACCTGTGATAGAGATTGAGCAGTCTGATGGCTTTAGGTTCATTTCCTTTGCAAACTTGATTTAATGTGATTTGATTTGTTATTGTCACATGTACCTAGGTACAGGAGAAAGTTTTGTTTTGTGTGTAGTACAGACGGATCATACCATACAAAGTGCTTTAGGGTAGTAGAACAGAGTGAGGAATATAATGTTATGGCTGCAGAGAAGGTGCACAAAGAGCGAGATCAACATTAAATTTAAAATGTAAGAAGTCCATTCAGAAATCTAACAACAGCGGGAAAGAAGCTGTTGGTCTGAAATTAGGGCTAAATGCCTTTTCACCAAATTAGGTCATGCTTTCCACTTTTAATTCAGTTTTCCCAAGGGCAGAGCTGGGGAAAAAAAAGGGTTTGTTTTAATAGAGACCACTGGAGAGTGTCACCAATCAGGTAACTCAGAGCTTTATGTTTTCCTGACCATGGAGCCCAGTGGTGTAATGGTGTTACTTCGATGCAAGCTGTAGCTCAGAGTAGCGCCGTCTCCTCTGAGACAGAAGTCATGCATTCCAGTCTCTGAGCTAACTCCAGTGCAGTCGTGAGGGAGTGCGGCACTGTCAGTAAGGTCAGTGAGGTAAGGTTCTATGTAAAAATCTTGACAAAAAGCAAGAGGTTGACCTGATCAGTGTTTCTCCCTCAGCTAATGACACTGGAGTAGATTATCAGGTTGCTATCACATCATTGATCATGGGAGCTTACTGTGCACAAAATGATTGCTGTGTTTCCTCTCCCCCTTCAAAATAAAGTATTTAACTGGCTGCAAAGCATATGGGAAGTCTTGAGGTTGTGCAAAAAAAACAAGTTTTATTTTGTTTCCTGGCACTAACTTGGAACAGTGATCTGCCAATGACACTCACTCCTTTCATGGCTGCCAAGAGAGCAAAACTTCCAATTGGTCAATCTCACAGCCCCTAGCGACATACCAAAAGCTCTGAGATTGCGACTGCCAATCGCAGCTCATCACCAGTGAGCAGTAGATAGATTCGGCCTAGTTACCTCACCAGCCTGATTCAGCAATGATCCAATTTCCAGGCTTTAGTCTCTTCGCTGCTGGTTAAAATGTGCATCTCCACTTCTTGAAGAACTTGTCTTTGGAATTTCATCCTTTTAAGGCAAGAAATTCTGATTGGCCAAGGAGAAGCAAATGGACAGAGGAAGTGAGAATAAGGTCAGGCCAGTCCTCGTTCAGTGGTCAGCCCTCGTACAGTGGTCAGCTCAGGCCAGTCCTGGCCCAGTAGTCAGCCCTCACCCAGTGGTCAGCCCAGACCAGTCCTGGTCCATTGGTCAGTCATTGACATGTGGTCAGTCCAGGTCAATCCTGTCCCAGTGGTCAGCCCTTGTCCAGTGGTCATCCCAGGCCAATCCTGTCCCAGTGGTCAGCCCTCACCCAGTGGTCAGCCCACGCCACTCCTAGCCCAGAGGTCAGCCCTCGCCCAGTGGTCAGCCCAGACGAATCCTGGCCCAGTGGTCAGACCTCGCATAGTGGTCAGTCCAGACCAGTCTTGGCCTAGTGGTCATCTATCACCCAGTGGTCAGCCTTCAGTGTGTGGTCAGCCTAGACCAGTCCTGGCCCAGTGGTCAGCCCTCGCACAGTGGTCAGCCCAGACCAGTCCTGGCCCAGTGGTCAGCCCTCACCCAGTGGTCAGCCCTCTCACAGTGATCATCCAAGCTTGTGATTTCAAATAAATCTGTTTCATTATAACCTGATGTCAGTGACTTCTGACCTTGTTAATTTAGTTAGTGGCACAGGTGATTTGGTGTTTTTTTTAAAACATTGCATTCGAGAGATGGGCACCACATGGGCTGGAGTGCATGATCTCCTCCTCAAACTCCACTTCAGTTTAACCCTCCCTCTTTCCCTATGCTTCCTTTATTTGGTGATTCAGCAGTAGGCCTTCAATAAACCAGAGCTATGTTCTTCCCTGGGTTATTGACTTCTAGACAGGGAAGAAAATGTGCAAACTGATATTAGCCCTAAACTATCGATTTCCTATAAAGCACTTGTAAATCTCTTGAGAGTCTGTTGCTACTTAATTCACCATCTGTATATTGTACTGTGAATTATAGACTCCCCACAGTGCAGGGTGAGGCCATTCAGCCCATCAAATCTGCACTGACCCTCCAAAGAGTATTGCACCCGTCCCCAGGGCTCTTTTTAACCACGGCTAACCCGCTTCACTTGGACTGTGCTGACCAATCCCCCTAATCTGTGCATCTGCGGGCTGTGAAAGGAAACAGGAGCACCTGGAGGAAATCCACACAGACTCAGGGAGAATATGCAAACTTCACAGATAGTCCCCCAAGGGTGGAATCAAACCCAGCTCCCTGGCGCTGTGAGGCAGCAGTGCTAAACATTGAGCCACCGTGGTGCATAGCCTGTACAAGATGCATTACAACATGAAGTTCTGTAACATCAAATACCAAGGCTCCTTCAACAGCACTTTCCAAATGTGCGACCTCCACCAACAAGAAGGACAAGGGATTAATATTAATAACAATATAATGGGACCAGCCTGATGGCAGTGGGGCAGAATAACCTACTCCTGCTCCTAACTCTTGTCTTCACTTCAGTGCACCACTCCCTGAAAGTTCCCCTCTAAGCCACTCACCACCCTGCATTGGAAATATATCGCCATTCATTCAGTATCACTGGGTAAAAATCCTTGCAACTCCCTCACTAACAGTGTGGCCCATCTACCTACACCCCAAATGATGCAGGAATTCAAGAAGAAAGCTCCCTTGCACATTCTCAAGGGCAATGGGTAACAAATGCTGATACTGCCAGCAACACCCACATCTCAGGGATTAATACAGAAAATTGGCTGGATGAACAGAGAGACACTTTGTATTATACGTGTGACTGTTTTAAATTCAGCTGCTAGCACTTAAATATTTCAAAAAGCCCTTTGCTATTAAAAGTAGCAATCAATAATGAAAGGCTTTCCATCAAATGCATTTGAAGTTGTGAATTTGGACAGGCTGTTTAAAATAGAATTAACATACCTTTATCATTAATATACATAGAGTATAATTTGTTAATTTGTTCATTATGAATGCATTTCATCATTCAGTCCAAACTAAACAAAATGGTCATATGTTTTATGCAGAAGTTGTTATAGGGTCTAAAATATTCTGCTGTCCCTAGTTCAAAAACCACAAATCAATTGAATGTGTCTCAAATCTTGATAACAAAATCCAATTACTCAGATGTATTCTGGGTTCCAATCAGGAATCTACTTTAAGATGTTGTGTTTGGATTTGATATTCTGTCCATGAAGAGTGAATTGGAAGTGGTTTGGCGCGTTGGAATGTTATTCGTTCGTCACCATTTTGATTTTAAATATTTTGCTTGGACCATTGAAGTGCGTACAGTCGGAATCGATGGGAAGTGGTTTAGACCTTGGAACCTAGTGTGTCAAGCCAGGCTACACATTTAAATGTCCTGCTTGTTGAGTGGTTCCATACAGAGGGAGTTAACAAGATAATATTTTAATGCATTGCAATCCTAGATTCAATCAAGATTATTCTTACAGCAAAATGAATTAATCTGTTGTCGTCAAAAGTGTGGTTACAACAAACTACTGTTCATTTACCTACAAAAAGAGTTTTGTTTCTCTTCCAATTATTTTCTTTTACACATTAAACAAATTCTGTCTGAATCTTCCAAATGAAAGATTCTACGGTGATATTCCAGGGCAGGGAAACCTTTAGTATCCGGTTAATATACTTCACTCAACTAATCCAACCAGTTTGCACAAAATCATTGAATTGTTGCACTGCAGCAAGAGACCAATCAGTTCATCATGTCTCTGTTACTGTGCATGCTGATGTACTGTACATCATAGCAGCCCATCTCCTGCCTTCTCTGTATAATCCTGCATGTTTCACATTATAATCCAATTCCCACTTGAATACCTTAATTCACTCTGCCTCCACCACACTCTCAGACAGTGCACAGTGGGGTCTGTGGGGGGCGTGTCAGCAGAATGCTAACCAGATCCTAACCACTTGCTGAATGATGATCTCTCTTCTCATGTCTCCTTTGCTTTTTTAGGCCATTTATGTTAAATGTGTCCCCTTCTTCTCAATGCTTCCACCAAAGGGAAAAGCAGCGAGAGAGAAAATAGCTCCGAGAGAGGGAGGAACAGATTAACATAAACAAAGCCAATTCAAATTATTGACAGATTTTATTCAAAAGTATAATTCTCTGTTTCTTTTAATGAGATTTTGGATTTTAATGCTTTGTGAGCATGGACGTCCAGTTGTGCAGTCTTTTTACTCACCACCTGACCGTCCCAAAGCCACACTCTCTCAGAATTGCAAAGGACCCACTCTGTACAACATCCTCAGGAGAATCCATACTCTCAACAAACAGTATTTCAATTCCATCTCAAACATCAAAAACTGGAAGTACAACAAACTTTTATCTACCCACCTCCATAACCAGCGCTCCTCAAACATTCCATGAGATTCCCCTGGCCTCGGAAACACCATTAGCCATGCGGCTGATGCAGCTACCACCCCCAGGCTGATTGATGATGTCACTTCTGCCCCCATCATGGCCACTCCCACAGCCACTTCCGGCCC
>NC_057739.1:42502854-42546322 GCF_004010195.1 Chiloscyllium plagiosum
CAACTCCCAGGTCATTTCCTCTGCCCTGAAGCTCTTCAACCATGTCCTGAAACAAACCCGCTACTACAGCCACATTTGCTTCCACGCTTCAGGCTCTCTGCCTTTATTCCTGATGGAGGGCTTTTGCCCGAAACGTCGATTTTGCCCGTCCTCGGATGGTGCCTGAACTGCTGTGCTGTTCCAGCACCACTGATCCAGAATCTGGTTTCCAGCATCTGCAGTCATTGTTTTTACCTCGTTGATTTTAACCCTACTGCGAATCCTCTTGCAAGGATGCCTGCCTTGAAGACGTTTTCCTCCTCTCTCTACAAGAATCTCAGGGAGTCTCTCTCTCACTGCAACTCCCAGGTCATTTCCACGCTTCAGGCTCTCTGCCTTTATTCATGATGGAGGGCTTTTGCCCGAAACGTCGATTTTGCCCGTCCTCGGATGGTGCCTGAACTGCTGTGCTGTTCCAGCACCACTGATCCAGAATCTGGTTTCCAGCATCTGCAGTCATTGTTTTTACCTCGTTGATTTTAACCCTACTGCGAATCCTCTTGCAAGGATGCCTGCCTTGAAGAAGTTTTCCTCCTCTCTCTACAAGAATCTCAGGGAGTCTCTCTCCCACCCCCACCCTCCTCTAGCTTATCTCTCCATGCTTCAGGCTCTCTGCCTTTATTCCTGATGAAGGGCTTTTGCCCGAAACGTCGATTTTGCCTGTCCTCGGATGCTGCCTGAATTGCTGTGCTCTCCCAGCACCACTAATCCAGAACCTCCCAAAGCCTGTCCACCATGAAGTCAGGAGTGTGATGGAATACTCCCCACTTGCCTGGATGGGTGCAGGTCCAACAGCATTCAAAAAGCTCAACAGCATCCAGGACAAAACAGCCTGCTTGATTGGACCACACTCAACATCTTAAACCCTCCCTTTACCACTGACCTACAGTGGCAACGGTGTGTGCTACATACAAATTGCATTTAGCAACACACTAATCCTATGCCAACACTTTCCAAAACTATAATTTCTATCAACTAGATGGACAAGAGCAGCAGATACATGAAAGCATCACAATCTGCGTATTCCCTCCAAGCCATCACCATCCCAACTTGGAAATATATCGCCATTCCTTCACTGTCACTGGGTCAAGATCCTGAAATTCCCTCCCTAAGGGCATTGTGGGTCAACCTACAGCATATGGACTGCAGCGGTTCAAGAAGGCAGCTCATCTCCACCTTCTCAAGGGCAATTTGGAATGGTCCATAAATGCTGGCTTTGCTATTAAGAACAGAGAAAAATGATCTTAGTTTGGTGTTACAGAGTTAAGCTAGAAGTCTAAAGTGCAGCAGAGACCCTTAACATGCCAATAATCCAACTGTCAAACAATTAATTGGGGCTAATGGTCTGTGCTGCATGTTCTTTTTGTCTGTTTCCTGACATTAGAAAAGTTGTGCCAGTACATATTTTTCTCCTTTTATGTTTTAATAATAAACATTGTTTAGTCTAGCCCCTGGAAGGCAAGTATTCTGTCCTTAGTGCATGATGATCCTTTCCTTTTCTTCAAGTTACCAAGTTCATCATTAGTTCTTGAGTTTGCAAAGTCTTTCATTTTTAAACAGCCTCTGTCCTGTTCCTCACAGAGCACGTGAATGGGACTTAGTACAGATTGCTACTGAGAAAAATCTTGTGGCTGGCACAGTAATAGTGCGTAAGAGTATACCAGGAATGGAAAATCCAGTCAGTTTTCAAAACTGAAACTAAGTTATAGAGGAAACTGGAATGGCTTCATTGAAACCAAACAACACTTTAATATAACTTTGTTAAAGGCTGTCGTGGTTTCATTGTTTTAGTTTGTTTACCCAACCTTTGACCGTTGAGAATGAACTGTTCTGTTGTTGCAGGGTATTCCTGGACCTTCTGGTGCTCCAGGCGCTAAAGGAATCCCGGGAGAGCCAGTAAGTACCTTCACAAGATACCAACTGCATGAAAGCATGATCTGATCAGGAGAAGGAAGTTCTATATTGAATTCTAAACTTTAATTTGATTTATTGGTGTCACATGTACCAGGTACAGTGAAAAGTTTTATTTTGCGTGCAGTGCAGGCAGATCATACCATACAAAGTGCATAAGAATAATAGAACAGAGCAAGGAATACAATATTACAGTCCATTCAAAAATCTAATAACTAGCAGGGAAGATGCTGTTCTTGAATCTGTTGGTTCAAGCTTCTGAAACGCAACAGTATGAATGTGTGGAGTAGGAGTAGGCCATTCAGCCCCATGAGCGTGTTCCGCCATTCAGTATGATCTGATTATAACCTCGCCCCATGTTCCTTCCTACTCCTGATAAACCCCTCACCTCGCCACTTCCCCTTTCTTATCGAGAAAACTTATCCACCTCTGCACCAAAAACATTCAAGGACTCAGCTTTCTCTGCCTTTTCAAGAAGGGAGCACGAAAAACTGGCAGTCCAAAAACTGAGAGATAAGCCTGTGTCTGATCTCCGTTGTAAACAAGGTATATACAGTAATACCTGTGAGTGGAATTCAGGTTTCCCCAGCCAAATGCATAAGCCAGACTGAGCACTGAGAATGCTGGAGAAACACAGCAAGTCTGGCAGCATCCGTGCAGAGTGAAACAGAGGTAATGTTTTGGCTCTAGTAATACTGGAATACTAGACTGGACCAGATCGGACCCGAAACGTTAACTCTGTTTCTGTCTGCACGGATGCTGCCAGACCTGCTGAGTTTCTCCAGTATTCTCTGTATTTGGTTCAGATTTCCAGCCATTTTGCCTTTATTCCACAAATCCTAAACAATATCAAATTCTTCATTTGGACGTATTGATACAAAGGGTTAACCTTCAAACAACAGGGAAAGGTTAAAGGATCGTCAACAGAAGTGACATGGGAAGCAGCTCTGTTGAAGAGTCATGTAGACTCGAAACGTTTGCTTGCTCTCTACAGTTGCTCCCTGACCCATTGGGATCTCCAATATTTGTTGTTTTCATGGAAAGCTGCACCATGTGCAGACATTTGAGATCATTAGTTGGGGTCTGACAGAACAAATTAGTCGCCTCCTTATCATGAAACCTAGAATCTGATTTAGGAGTTGCCTGTTTGTAGTTTTGGAATTTTTTTAAACTTATGCACGTCTGGCCTGTCTCCTTTGTGCCATGGGATGTGGATTTTGGCCACGGGGTTTCGGATCATTTCCACTGATGACTGCACTATTGACTCTCTCTCTCTAGCCTCTTCTTATAATTGACGGGCTCCTCTCCACTGACACCTCATCCTTGTTAGTCAGGCCTTCCACCACTGCATCCTGGAACTCCGTGCCTGTCACACTCTGTCCCTTGAATTCAATCGCTCTCCATTTTTAAAACCGATGCCTGTCTTTTCTCGGCTATATGTGTTTCCTCCAGCCCCTGATTCCTCACCTCAATGCCATCCTTGGATAGTGTCATATATATTCCATAGACTCCCAGCTCTACCTCCCTCAACTCCATAGACCATGAATCATTGTGTAACTTCCTCCGAACTAAACCTGGGAGCACTGATGCTGCCATCTCCATCCTTGACTGTGGCCACAGTCTGAGAGGAAACCAAACAGTCAGCAAGCTTTTCCTTCTATTTGACTTTGTATCCTCTCCACCGACTGGCACCTCCAAGGTATCACTGCTTCCACTTCTACCTCAGTCCATTGACCACAGAATCCCTCGGATGTGCCCTTGTTGTATTGAGTCTTTATTACCCTCACACATTCCCTTGTTTGTTCCAGTCTTTAGTACTGTAGTTCTCTCTTGGCCAGATTCCCATTCCCCACTTTCCATTGATAACCCATGTCCTAAATGTTTCTGTCCATTTTACATTGTACACCATTTAACATCCTGCCCATTTTATCCATCCTCGCTTTTGATAATATCTCTTGTCTTGCACATCCACAGATTTGAAATTCTAGTCCTTTTGTTCTAATCCCTCCATAACGTCATCCCTCTGCAACCTTACGGAGTTCATTGTTGGACTCTGATTGACTGAGGTGTTGCCGTGGAGACACCAACAGTGAATCATGGGCTCCACAAGTCTTAATAATGGAGCAAGGCTTAAATGTGTTCCACATTTACAGAGAACAGATCTGTGTATGTGAATATACGTCCCTGCTAAAGACGTACATGAGCCATGCTATGAGCATGATTGATTGTCTTAAATTGGATATTTTGTGGAGCTATTGACCCTCCCTGGATTGTTAGACCATAAGGCATAGGAACAAAAATTAGGCCATTCAGCCAATCGAGTCTGCTTCGCCATTCAGTCATGGCTGATAAGTTTCTCAATTCTCCCACTTTCTCCCCATAACCCTTGATTCCCTTAATACTCAAGAACCTATCTATCTCAGTCTTAAATATACCCAATGACCTGCCTCCACAGCCATCTGTGGCAATGAATCCTGTTCAGCCTGTGTTGCTCAGTGACTAAATCACATAGGTAGATGGGGTCGGTCTGGGTGGTATAGTCTTCGGAGAGTTGATGTGGACTTGATAGGCTGAATGGTCTGTTCCCACACTGTAGGGATTCTATTCTGTGATCTCCTTCAGTTCAGCCAACCTCTCACTGAGCAGATATGCAGCTCCCTTTAGCAGGGCAGCGAACACAGAGAATGCAAGCCTTCAACTTAGAATAAGCACTGAACAATCTCAGTGGAAGAGTGTTCTTGTGCCTTATTGACAAAAAAAAGGGTTTATGACACAATGTCTGAGAGCTAAAAAAAGCAGAACTGGAATACTTCAACAGTGGTGTCATTCAGGGAAGTGTGTCCTCTCTCTCAATACTTAGCAAACTGGGCAATATGACCATTGCAGCCAAATGTACAGTACACAGGGCAATATGTATAACCACATGAGCTTGGTTTGGTATTTAATGCTGCCTGTTGCCGCCGGTCTGTGATTTGTAGCTCAGCATTTACCATCAGTAAATATTCTTCAGTCGAAAGTTATTTGTAAGCTGACCTAAGCTCAAATTGTGAAAATCGTTTAAATCTTCATTTTATTTTTCCAGGGACCACCAGGGCCTGAGGGGATGATTGGGTTGCTGGGGGAGATGGGACCAAAGGTAAGATGAAAACTCATCTTTTGTTTAAAAAAACATTCAATTGATTGAAATCTATTCTGAGTGGGAAAAAAAAGACTATTATTGTTTAGAGAAAGAAAACATCTGGTTCACTAATGTCCTTTAGAGAAGAGAAATCTGCCATCCATACCCAGTCTGGCCTACACGTGACTCCAGACCCACAGCAATGTGGTTGATTCTTAACTGCTTTCTGGGCAATTAGGGATAGGCAGTAAATGCTGGCCCAGCCAGAGACGCCCTCATTCCATGAATGAATTTTTAAAAATTGTTAACCATCCTAGTCTACATATGACTCCAGACCCATTGCAATGTGGTTGACTCTTAACTGCCCTCTGAAATGGCCCAACATGTTGATGAGTTTGAGGACAATTAGAAATGGGCAACATTGGCTGATTTTGTCAGTGATGCCCATGTTCATGATAAAATAAGAAACATTCAACTGAAAAAAGCAATCTGGGAAAGGCTTTTCACCAGCTTCTTTATAGACTCCCGGTTAGAGGCAGGAATAGTTGTCACCAGCAGCAGCTTTTCCTGTTTCTCTTTGAAGGTTGGAATCAGAACCCTCCAGACACAAGGAGAAACCTTCTCGGGCAATGAGTGTTTAGGATCTAGAACACCCTGCTGGAATACAGTCAAACTGAGACTTTCAATAAGGGAATTGGCTTATTATGTAACAAGGATATGCTGTGGGATCTTGAGGTGCAAGTGCATAGCTCCCTGAAAGTGGCAAACCAAATGGATAAGGTGGTAAAGAAGGTGTATTACATGCTTGTCTTCATTGGTCAGGGTACTGAGTATAAAAGTTGGCAAGTCATGTTGCAGCTTTGTGAAACTTTAGAGAGACCACATCTGGGTATTGTGTATAGTTCTGGTCCCCACGCTGTAGGAAGGATGTGGACTCTTTGGAGAGGGTGCAGTAGAGTCTTACCAGGATGTTGCCTGGATTGGAGTGTATTAGCTATAAGAAGAGGTTGGACAGACTTCAGTTGTTTTCACTAGAACATCGTAAGCTGAGGGGCAACCTGATAGAAATATATAAAATTATATGAGGCATAAATACAGCAGAGTTGTTTTCCCAGGGTGGAAACATCAAATATCCAGGGGAAAAGGCTTGAGGTTGAGAGGAGGAAAGTTTAAAGGAGATGTGTGAGGCAAATGTTTTACACAGAGAGTGGTAGGTGCCTGGAACACGTTGTCAGGAGAGGAGGTAAAAACAGATACGATAGCAACATTTAAGAGGAACAGAGACGGGAATAGAGGGATATGGACCATGGGCAGGCTGATGGGATTAGTTTAGAGTAGCATCATAGTCAGTACAGACATGATGGGCCAAAGGGTCTGTTCCTGTGCTGAACTGTTCTATGATCTACATGTAGAGCTAAACAGAGAAGGCAGAGGAATGGTCAAAGCAGACACAATGACGTAAATGTCCTCCTTCCATAATGTAACACCTCTTTAATTCTGTCAGGAGCTGGTATACCCAAGGCCCCCTCTGCATCATGGCAGGACCAAGCTGAGCAGAGGAGAGTGTGTTTCAATGTGTTGTACTGACAGGCTCCAACCCTGGTCCAGCATTTTCCTTTGTCAGTCCTTCCCACCAATCAGAGTCTAATTGCCACAGATTTCATTTACATTCAGACCATGTTGTGGGAGTTTTTCACTAAAGGCTCTTCCTAATTCTCTTTCCCTCTATATTTCAGGGGCTTCCTGGCCCAACTGGAGAACCTGGACTCCCAGGTGACCCTGGAGAGAAGGTACAACTTTCTAATCGTTACATGACGGGACTTTCGTTTCGCTGCCCGGCTTCCTGGTTACGGCCCGGTCCACCCGGGTGTGTGTGTGTGTGTAAGCAAAGTTCACAAAATCTGAAGAGTGTGCCTGCCTCTTCATCAGGGATAGGCTGTAAGCAGCAGTAATGAGGCAGCTCCCAAGTTTCCAGCTACACAATTTCTGTTTCCACAGTCTGTTTACTGGCTGCCAGCGAAATTTACATCAGACCAGATGTGAATCTCCGGCATCAGGAGTTTCTGCATAACTATTTTCAAATCTGCCCTTAATATATGCTTGTAACAGATTCATTCATGATTGCTGTGGCAAGTAGTACAAGTCCTCACGTGGAAGGGAGCATGCTGCTTCAAACTCTGCAAAGGCTTGGTGTGTTCAATGTGCTGCCTTGAATCCACACAGGCCATTCAGCCCTTTGATGTTGTACTGTTGTTCACTTAGATTATCATTCATCTCTATCTCACTCATCCCATGCACCCACCCTATGGTCCATGTGATTCTTTTCATAAAATACTTTTCATCACATTTGGAAAATTCCACCTAACTCGTGTCTTTTGAAAAAGGGATTCCTGACTTTGTAATGAAGTGATTTCTAATTTCGCTGCTGAACGGGGGGGAAGTGGTGGTGTAGTGGTAATGTTATTGGTAACCCACATTCCTAGACAGAACTTCTCAGGGTGCATGGTGACTCCGTGGTTAGCACGGCTACCTCACAGCACCAGGAACCTGGGTTTAATCCCACCCTCAGCTGACTGTCTGTATGGAGTTTACACAATCTCCCTGTGTCTGTATGGGTTTCCTCCCACAGTCCAACAATGTGCTCGTTAGGTGGATTGGCCATGTTAAATTGTCCATAGTGGCCAGGCTGGGTGGGTTCACCATTGGATTAAAGGAGTGGGTCTGGGTGCAACACTTTTTGGAGGATTGGGGTGTAGACTTGATGCTTCTGCACTGTAGGGATTCAATGAACAGAGTAGCCCTAATTTTACAAATAGTGCATCCTCTTGCACTGGATCGTCTCAAGAGAGGAGGCAGCCTGAGTTAACTTTTAATCATTATAAACACCTTGATGAGATGACTGTCCACTTGCTGAAGGGAATACTGGACAATTTTAATTTGAGTTCATGTTAATAAAGCTTCCACAATCTTACCAGACTGTAGCGCTACTCTCTCATTAGAGAGACACAGCTGGTGGTGCTTGAACCTGAGGGTCACCACACTTGAGGTGAGGGGGGAAGGGATTGAGAAGGAAAATCCTTCAGAGTAATCTTAACCTGTGTGAGAATTGAACCCACATTGTTAGTGTCATTCTGCATCGCAAACCAGCCACCCATCCAACTGAGCTAGCCCCACAGTACAATATCCCAGCAATGCTCCCCTATTCACCGTGCTGGTAAACCTGTTTTCATTCAGAATAATGAAGAGAGTCTAAATTTTAACCAGATTGTGGTTTGTTTTCTGTGAAATTCAAGGAGATTATATGGCCGATTTGGGAAAATTAATTTTTGTTGCTTGGTTCTGAAAGTGCCAAGTCGTATCATTGTCGTCATTATATATCATACAAAGTAGATCCTGTTTGACTGATGGCAAAGCGTGTTGTTTACTGCCACGCAAAACACAAACCCTTTTACAAAATTTATGAGGCTGTTGATACTCCTTTAAGGCACTCCACTTCCAAAAATAAACACAGTTATCCTGCCAGTAAACCAAAGTTATTTTGGAAGAGACCCTAGCTGCTATTTACTTAAACTTGTTGAAAACTATGAGGACACATGAGAGTAATACCGTTCCAGATTGAGTACATTATAACTGTACTTAAGATTGCAATATTTATGGATTGGAACTTAGACAATGTTGCATTAAGAACAAAATTGAAGTTGAACTGTAAATACTGCAACAGATTATAATTATTTTGGTGTTAATTAGGTCAGGGTTTAAACCTTAGATTGCTGACTTTCTTAACTAAGCAGCTCTGAATGGTTGGGCTAACTGACCTGACCATTCCTTAGCTTCAGTTTTAAATGTTTGCATATACATATAAAATGTTAAATGCATTCTTGTTTTCAATCATTATATTAGTACTCATCCTGGGGCAAATTCTCAAATACTTGATTATTCTTTAAAACTCCCAAACTTAAATACATCCCAACGGACAGGCTTGAAGGAAAGCACATGGTTAAGAATAGCCAAAAGAAGCATTTCCAGCTTTTCCTGTTTTTATTGAAGTCACCTTTTCTGATGTCACTCATAGAATGATCAAATCCTAAATGTGCAGAAAGAGGCCATTCGGCCCATCAAGTCTGCACCAACCCTCCAAAGGGCATCCCATTCAGACCCAACTGTAACCCTTATCCCTGTAAACCTGCATTTCCCATCAGTAACCCTGCACATCCCTGGACTCTATGGTGGCCAATCCACCCTAACCTAGCAGAAAGATCACCGCAGGTGTGTGGATTGGGAGGACATTATTAGGTACCACGAAAAGCCAAGGAAAGGGACCCACAAGAAATCAGAAGCAAATTGCTTTGTGACAAACACCCAGCCGTCAAAGGGCAGGGAGAGTAGGCCGTGTTGAACACCTTCAGGGTTGGATAAGGCTAACCTGCACATCTTTGCTTGCCGGTGACCCAAATCACAAAAGGCACACTTTTAAAATGATTCCCATGTCCACCAGATGAGAGATTTTGGTGAAATCTCCCCAAATCGTCACCACAAGGTGTCGAGGGGGAACCCTCTCACCCACTCACTGACTTAAATCCTGGCCGATGAGCTTCAATCCACATTGGAGTGGCGATTGAGTGGAGATTCTAGTGCAGTGTCCAATCAAGTTCCTTCATGCTTTTGGTTTGACTCGGAATGGGAAATTTGTTTTGCCACAGTTCCTGAGGAGTGCCCAATTTGAGCATTAAAAACAGAAGTAGGAGCATTTGGCTCACTGGGCCTGTCCAATTGCTGAGCTGAAGGTGATTAATCCGTCACTCAGTGTTTGGTGTGAACACTCCTCGGTAATGTGCAACATTATCTGTGTTTCCCTCCAAGTGCATAAGGAATTTGGACTGGGACCTGACGATGGTGCTTGAATGTGGAGGCATCTTATCCAACCCTGAAGCTGTTCTACCCTCTCTGTAGTAGTGCAAAGAATCATAGAACCCCCTACAGTGTGGAAACAGGCCATTTAGCCCAACAAGTCCACACTGACCCTCATAAGATTGTCCCAACCAGACCCAATCCCCTACTACTCTACATTTCCCCTGACTAATACACCTAGTGTACACATCTCTGAACACTATGGGCAATCCACCTAGCCTGCATATCTTTGGATTGTGGGAGGAAACTAGAGCACCTGGAGGAAACCCACTCAGATGTGGGGAAAATGCGCAAACTCCATATAGACAGTCGCCCAGGGGTGAAATCGAACCCGGGTCCCTGGTGCTGTGAGGTAGCAGTGCTAACCACTGAGCCACCATGTCGCCCTCAAAGCCTGCACCTTGATGGCTGGGAGTTTGTCACAAGGTGCTTAGACAGAGTGAGGCATACTGATTACAACTGCACAGGAGCTGCACAAAGCAAGATCAACGTTATTTGAAGTCAGAGAGGTCCATTCATCAGTCTGACAACGGCAGGGAGAAGCTGTTCTTGAACCTGTTAGTATGTGTGTGTGTGTGTTCAAGCTTCTGTATCTCCTGCCTGACGGAAGAGGTTGTAGGAGAGCATTACTGGGATGGGAGGCGTCTTTGATGAGGTTCGAAAGCTTACCGCAGCAACAAGAAGTGTAAATGAAGCTCCCCAATGAAAGTGGCCACTTTGTCCTTCCCCAAAGACTATTATAGATACCATGCAATCTATGGGTCAGCCATGTTACCCTCTGGAGTAGGCCGCCTAGCCCAGAGGTAAGGACATGACCACTGCACCATAAGATCAGCCCCCCCTCCTGTGGGTTGTGTCTGTCTCAGTGAGCTGACCCCTCACTGTGCTATAGAATGACATAATTGCCAATCATCAAGACATCGTCACTGTGGTGTTTGAAAGGAGAGGCAACAAATAATACATTCAATTTATTTTTCTCTGTGAAGAAAATAACTTTATATGACCCCGGTGATCTCCAAAGTTTTATTTATTTTCAGATTTGGAAGAAGATGCCGCAGTCTTGCATGTCCAGAAAATGCCTGTTAGCAAATGCTACAGAGTCCTACATTGCAGCTCGACATTGTTCCATGATTGCACTCTTTAAAACAACTGAAATGTAAATTTACCGGGTGACATCCCAAGGAGTTTGTTTCTCTTTTTCCCAAGGATGTGGTTCTTTCTGAGATTCCTTGGTGGTCTTAGCTGGGCCGGTGCAATCTGAAACCAGCTAGAGGGAGCTTCACTGTTCTTTCTATGGTATTGCCACTCTCCCTTTGCAAAAGCAGTCAGTCTCGGACAGGTGGACCTGTGTCACCGAGTACAGGGTTACACTACACAAATTGGGATCTGTCACTATCAAATCAACACAATAGATGTTTGAACGATTTCGGATTTGGGCAATTTACTGGATTGAAACTTTATGCACTGCCTCTGAGGCTCCAGGATTTATTCACACTGACAAAGCATTTCCATCCTTCCCCAGCTCCATGCTGCAGCTTGTGAGGGTAATATTCATGTATTTCGAAACTGAACACTTACCAGGACTTGAGTTGAACTTTTCGTTGGAAAATACAAAATGATGTGGATGTTTTCCTTTGCTGTAAAGAGAGATTTCAGAGAATACTTAGATTAGAACCTGTTGGGTGCTACCATGTGCTCAGTGCAGCCTTGAATGACCCAGCGAGTATAATCATACAGTGAATGAATAGTTACATCACAAGAGTAGGCCATTCAGGCTCAATGAGAGCAGACCAAGAAATCCCATTTTGTCCTCCAAGAAGGTTTTGTAAACGATGCCATTTCTGTCTATTCCTTGGGGTATCAGACAAATTTGACTAAGATTAATGTACAGTGTTGCTATTAGTATACAGTGTATGAATACAGGGCATTAATTTACACAGTGAGTGTATTGTTGAGAACACTCAGGTAAATTACATTTTGTTGTCAGTAACACCCATGCACCAGAAGTAATTAATGAAAGTGGCTGAGTCTTGATTTGTCCTGAGTTGAATGATGCTCAAAGTATTTGAAATTTAGATTTCACGTGTTAAGATTTTCACTTTGTAATTCTCACCTTTGGTGTGATCTGCAGGGTGCAATCGGACTGCCCGGAGCCAGAGGTGAGCCAGGGCTCATGGGCCAAAGGGTAAGTGGCGGATTACGTTGCATCTCTGTCCTCCCTTGTGGTGTGAAAGAATGTTCCAGAGAGAAAGCTCTCCCCTGTAGTGTAATGATCAATACTCTCCCCTCAGTCAACATCACAAAATTAGGTTATCTGGTCATCACCACCTGGCACTTTGTGGCTTCTTGCTGTGCGCAGATAGGTCGATTTCTCCACTGCATTTCAGAAAGTAGACTGCTAGCTGTAAAGCAGCTTTGAGCTGACCGGGGTTAGGGGGAGAAACCGGGGTTGGGGGGAGGGGGTGGGGTGCAACCAGTTTGTAATAACATTTGCTAGTACTTTAGCGGTCACCATTACACAGACAAGCTTTCAAAGGCAGAATTTGAATTCATTTACTGCTCAGGAGGGATTGAAACCCAGAACCCGACAGGGGGCCTCTGGTTTATTAAACTGGTGATCTTATCACTGCCTCAGTGAGTGAGTGCACTAATACCGTATTGATTGGAAACTTAGTAATATGTTGTGGTTCTGTTTGCCGAGCTGGGAATTTGTGTTGCAGACGTTTCGTCCCCTGTCTAGGTGACATCCTCAGTGCTTGGGAGCCTCCTGAGAAGCGCTTCTGTGATCTTTTCTCTGGCATTTATAGTGGTTTATCTCTGCCGCTTCCGGTTGTCAGTTCCAGCTGTCCGCTGCAGTGGCCGGTATATTGGGTACAGGACAATGTGCTTGTTGATTGAATCAGTGGATGAGTGCCATGCCTCGAGGAATTCCCTGGCTGCTCTCTGTTTGGCCTGTCCTATAATAGTAGTGTTGTCCCGATAACCAGCATGAGCAAAACCAATGTAGTGTACAAAATTCCATGCAAGGACTGCACAAAACACTACATAGGACAAACAGGAAGACAGCTAACGATCCGCAAACAAGCATATCGACCTGGACCCAATATACCGGCCACTGCAGCGGACAGCTGGAACTGACAAATGGAAGCGGCAGAGACAAATCACTATAAATGCCAGAGACAAGATCACAGAAGCGCTTCACAGGAGGCTCCCAAGTACTGAGGATGTCACCTAGACAGGGGATGAAACGTCTGCAACACAAATTCCCAGCTCGGCGAATACAACCACAACAACAAGCACCCGAGCTACAAATCTTCTCACAAACTTTGAACTTAGTAAAATATCCTTTTCCCCTTCATCAGCCTGTTCAGAGGTGTCCTTATACAACTTTGAAGCCTAACTGTAATCCTACCCCTAACATAGGTAGGACATGAACATAGGGCTCCATGCCCTCTCTGCCATGACAGTCCCCTATTAGTTTGCCATTACACGCAAAGGTACTTCTAAACTTACTCATCAGCATCTGATGACCAGATGCAACTGACTCCCTCAAAACATAGAATCCCTACAGTGTGAAAGCAGGCTATTCAGCCCATCAAGTATACACTGACCCTCTGGACAACATCTAGAACCAGCCCCCAATGCTGTCCATGTAACCCTGCATTTCCCATCTGCATATCATTGGACTGTGGGAGGAAACCCACACAGACTCGGGGAGAACGTGCAAACTCCTCATAGACAGTCACCGAGGCAGGAATCGATCCTGGGTCCGTGAGGTAGCAGCGCTAACCACTGATCCACCAGTGAACAAGCTGAATTTAAGATCACTCAATACTTCTCCTTCTTTATCAGGGAGAGCCTGGCCTGGTGGGAGATGATGGACCAGTTGGAATCGATGGACTCAAGGTCAGAATTTTCTTAATGAGCCTGCTTAGGAAGTAACATAGAATCTGTGGATACTAGAATTCTGAATATCCGTGTGAATATCGGTTGAAAGATCATGCAGCCATTGATTTGCCGAAAGTGTAATGTTGTATTCAAACAGATGAGATTCCTTAAAAACAAATCCAAAATTTGTGATTTTGTGAAGGCTTGGGTGCAGGAATTGCTGTATTTCATTCATAGAATCCCTACAGTGCGGAAAGAGGCCATGTGGCCCATTGCATCTAGACTGAACCCTCCAAAACACATCCCACCCAGACCCACTCCCACCACCCTGTCCCTGTAACCCTGCATTTCCCATGGTTGACTCACCTAGCCTGCACATCCCTGAACACTAGAAGGCAAGTTTAGCATGGCCAATCCACCTAACCAACACATCTTTGGATATTCGTGGAGTTAAGTTAAGGCCCACAATCTAGACTACAGTCCGGTGAAGTACTGAAAGAGTGCTGTAATGTCGAAGGTAATCCCTTTCAAGTTAAACTTTAAACTGAGACCCCATCTGCACTCTCTGGTGGGCATGAAAAGATGCCACAGTGTGATTCAGGAAAAGGTCAAAGGAAAGCTATCTACAGCATCTGATAATTATCCTTAAACCAAGACCACAGCAGGTTATTTGATTGTTTTTCTCAGTCTGTGTGTGTGACAGCTTCTTCAGCACAAAATGGTTGCTGCATTACCCACAATTCAAAATTGACAACATGTCTCACATATTTCATTATCAAAAAGTGTGGTGCTTGAAAAGCGCAGCTGGTCAGGCAGCATCCAAGGAGCAGGAGAGTTGATGTTTTAAGCATAAATTCTTCATCAGGAACGTTTTGGTGGGGGCCAAGAGGGCTGAGAGATAAATGGGAGGGGGTGGGACTGGGGGCAAAGGGCTAGCCATGGGCCCTAGCTGTGCCTGCCTCTTCACCGGCTATGTGGAACAGCATCTTCCACCGGCACCATTCCCCACCTTTTCCTCCATTACATTGATGAATGTATCGGCGCCACCTCATGCTCCCATGAGGATGTTCAACAATTCATTGACTTCACGAACACCTTCCACCCTGACCTCAAATTCGCCTGGACCATCTCAGACACCTCCCTCCCCTTCCTGGACCTCTCCATCTCCATTTCAGCGACCAACTCAACACAGACATCTACTTCAAACCCACTGACTCCCACAGCCTCTCACACCCCATCGTGTAAAAATGCTATCCCTTACTCTCACTTCCTCTGCCTCTGCCACATCTGTTCCCAGGAGGACCAATTCCACTCCAGAACATCCCAGGTGGCCTCCTACTTCAAGGACCGCAATTTCCTGTCCACGTGGTCAACAATGCCCTCCAGTGCATCTCCACCATTTCCTGCACTCCACCCTTGAATCCTACCCCACTAATTCCAACAAGGACAGAACCCCCCCCACCCCCACCCCGTCCTCACCTTCCACCCCACCAACCTCTGGATACAATGCATCATCGTCCACCATTTCTGCCACCTGCAGTCAGACCCCACCACCAAAGATATATTTCCCTCCCCACCCCTTTCAGCATTCTGCAGAGACTGTTCCCTCCACAATTCCCTTATTAGGTCCATGCTGTCCACCAACCCACTCTCCACTCCTGGCACCTTTCCCTGCCACAGCAAAACGTGTGAAACCTGCACCCACACCACCTTCCTCACCTCCATCCCAATGCCCCAAAAGATCCTTCCACATCTGGCAGAGACTTTCCTGCAGCTCGAAACACCTCACGTACCGTCTCTCAATGTGGTCTCCTCTACATTGGGAAGACAGGATGCCAACTTGCAGAATGTTTCAGAGAACATCTCCAGGACACAAGCACCAATCAACCCCACCGCTCTGTGGCCAAACACCTCAACTCTGCATCCCACTCCGCCATGGACATATAAGTCCTGGGCCTTCTCCACTGCCAAATTCTAGCCACACGATGCCTGGAGGAAGAACACTTCATCCTCTGCCTTGGGACCTTCCAACCACACAGGATCAAAGTCAATTTCAACAGTTTCCTGATCTCCTCATCCCCACCTTATCCCAGATCCAACCCTCCAACTCTACACCACTCTCTTGAACTGTCCCACCTGTCCATCTTTCCACCTATCTGCTTCACCCATCACATCGAGCTCTCACATCGCCCCCCACCTTCATCTATCTATTGCATTCCCAGCTACCTTCCCCCAGCCCCAACCCCCTCTCATTTATCTCTCAGCCCCCTTGCTGGCCCATCTAAATTTCTGATGAAGAGCTTATGCTCAAAACATCGACTGTCCTGCTCCTCAGATGCTGCCTGACCGGCTTGTGCTTTTCCAGCACCACACTTTTTGACTTTGATTCTCCAGCATCTGTAGTCCTCCCTTTTCAGATACATTAGCAATATTAAAACCTTACAGTGTTAAAGGGACACTGGAAGTATGGATGCAAAGTTGGATAAAAGATAGAAATCAGATAGAAGTGATGAAGCAGTCTTTCGGGCTGGAGAGAAGTGTTGCGGTCGTGATCTCTAATAATTAAGATCAACACTAATGGGCTAGACTTGGTTGCATAAACTGCTGAAAAGGCTGGGGCTGTTTTCCCTGGAGCGTCAGAGGCTGAGGGTAACCTTATAGAGGTTTATAAAATCTTGAGGGACATGAATAAGGTAAATAGACCAGGTCTTTTCTCTGGCATGGGGGAGACCAAAACTAGAGGGCATAGCTTTAAGGTGAGCATGAAAAGATTTAAAAGGGACCGAAGGGGCAACTTTTTCACGCACAAGGTGATGCGTGTATGGAATGAGCTGCCAGAGGAAGTGGTGGAGGCTAGTACAACGACCGCATTTAAAAAGCATCTGAATGGGTACACGAACAGGAAAGATTTAGAGGCATATGGGCCAAGTCCTGGCATATGGGACTAGATTAGGTTAGGATATCTGATCAGCATGGACAAGTTGAACCAAAGGGTCTGTTTCCATGCTGTACATCTCTATGACTATGACTCTGTATACTTCCCACAAGGTAATCATGAAAAACGTTGGAACCTGTATAACATGGACACTTGGACTGATCGATCTCCCTAGAATTGCATAAAGAATGAAAACCAAGTGTCGTCTTCAATTGAAGCGTGGTTAGAAACCAGGGTGTAACTTAACCAGGGCACACTTAATAAATATGTTTCCATTTTGAATGCACAATTTACAGTAATCACACCCTCCTTTCTGTGATAGTGGAGCAGTGTTCCTCACTGGGCTGGGGGGATTGGAGGATGAACTGAAGAGTCTACTGTGTCCCATGTTAAATTAGATAACATAACTGTCAATGTAGGAACTTATCTTGGGGAAGAAAAAGTGACAGATCCATGCAGATGAGAATTTGTCTACCTCGTTTATTGTTAAACTGCAAACTGGCTGCACATGAAAGCAGAGGATCTGTGGTTGGACCATTGCCATTCTTTAAGCTGGGAGATGCAAAATGCAGAGCTTGGAACTTGGGAACAGGAGGAGGCCATTTGGCCCTTCAGTGCTGTTCTGCTAGTCAAAGAGATCATGACTGACCAGCTCCCATTTATCCAATTCTTCAACACCTCATTGTGTCCTGAAATTTAACCATAGCAAGAAAAATCCATGAAAGCTCTTTCCATGATAAACATGGACACAAGAACTTGTAGATTTTTATCAACTGCAATACAAGGTCTTGCACTGTGACGCAGGGAGAGTGTAGACAAGTGTAGCCTTCAGGTGACGTGAAGTTAGAGAGTGAGGTATAATTCGACCAAGGCATTCAGCTAAAGTTCTGTCCTGTTTTTAAGTCTTACATTAGGCCCTTATTTTTATGTTTCCTTTATAAATTCCAATATCCACATTTATAATGGAAGCTGGGGGAGGTTTAATTATGATGTGACGAGCTTACACAGGCAGTTTCTATAGCAAAGGAATTTATAATGGAAAAAGTTTCTGGGAAGCACATGAATACAGCATTTTTAATGTATTATATCAACGTAGATAACGAATCAGTTTCATTCCACCTTTCCACTCTCTCCTGTAGACTCTTGATGTGCTCTCTTCTCAGCTTATCCCTGCACACATTTCTTTATCTGTTTTCAAAAGTGCAGTCTCCCAGGTGGCTTGTTTCAACATACTTGTGTCCTTTAGTTCCATGGTTACAGCTGAAGTCTAATAAACCGGCTGAAATCTACATTGCCCAGTGCTCTCTGCAGTATTTCAGAGATCTGGAATATATATTCAGTCTCAGTATAAGAAAATTCCATTCCCCTAAACTTTGCTTTTGATAATGGTAACCTCCCAAACCATCCAGGTCAATCTTCCCTCCACTGTCTTGACTGAATCAACAGGAAGGTAGAATGCAATTTATCTCTAGCTGTCTACATCTCATTGCCAAAGTCTGTCCAACGGAAATAATTTGAAGTCTGTGTCAATTCCTGAGACAAGCTAAGGAATTACTCTCCTTTCATGAGATGTGGGCATCATTGGCAAAGCCAGCAGTTATTGCTCATCCCTGTTTGTCCTTAATCTGAGTTGCTTGTCAGGCCATTTATGAACCTTCAAACATGGAACCATGTGGGTGAGGATGGCCAGGTATCTTTCCCTGAAGGAGTCAGGTTCTTAACAACAATTTCTGGTAGTTTCATGGCCACCATTTAATTTTAATTCATTTTGGACATCGGTGTCACACACTTAGCATTTAACACCCAAAGGGCAGGAAGGTGTTAACCATGTTGCACTGGGTATCGAGTCACTTGTCAGGCCAGACCAGGTAAGGACAGCCGTTCCTCTCCCCCCCCCATGCCCCCAGAGGGGCGTTAGTGAACCAGATGGGTTCCTCCTCCCCTACATTGATACTGTTAGAGAATTAATTCCAGTTTTTTTGTAAATTGGATTCAAACCTGTTATGATGGGATTTGAACTCATGTTCCTCAAACATTACCTGGGTCTCTGGGTTAATAGTTCAGCGATAATACCACTAGGGCATCACCTCTCTGACCTTTAACTCCAGCTTTTATTTATTGAATTTAAATTCCACAAGGTGCCAGACTGTTAGCCTGGTCCACTGGATGGCATTACCACCACTCCACCACCCCTGTATTGCGGAGACAATATCTAAGCTAGCTTGACAGCATTGCAAATGCCTATAATCTCAGAGCTTCATTTTTTATGCCTTCCACACACAAATAATGCTTGAAACACAACACTTATAGGTCACTCCTGCCCTGAGCAGTACCCCGTCTGGCCCATCGAGAGGATCTGGAGGTGTTTGGAACTGGGCATTGAGCAGGTCTCTGTCAACTCACAACCACCCCTGATTGCTGCTGTTTTCCCAGGGAAATAAATAGCAGGGAGATCGCCAGATCCAGTGACATTCCAGATCCCCTTGTAAAATCCCAACAGAAGAGTAACGTCTTGAACAGTGAAGAAATCCCACAATGGGCTCTCAATGTGTCCCAGGCTGCAGTTAGAACCCTCAGGAAATAACCAGTGAGTTCAGAGCCAGGGGGTCACAGTTTAAGGATACAGGGAGGGCCATTCCGGACAGAGATGGGGAGAAATGTCTTCACCCAGAGAGTGGGGAGCTTGTGGAATTCTCTGCCACAGAAAGCGGTTGAGACCAAAACATTGAATGTTTTCAAGAAGGAGTTAGACCTGGAACAAATAGAGAAATTGCTGGAGAAGCTCAGCAGGTCTGGCGGCTTCTGGGAAGAGAGAAACAGAGCTGATGATTCAAGCCCAGTGACCCTTCCTCTCTCTCCATGGAGGCTGCTTCACCTGCCGAGTTTCTCCAACATCTTCTGTTACTGTTTCAGGATCTTCAGCATCCACAACTCTTCGGTTTAGTTTAGGGTTCAGGTTCTGAGGGGTAAAGGGATCAGAGGGTATGAGGCAAAAGCAGGAATGGGATGTGGAGTTGGACGATCAGCCATGATCATGTGGAAAGGCGGAGCATGCTAGAAGGGCCGAATGGTCTACTCGTGACTTGGTTTCCAATGTATCTATGACTCAGTTCACTCCACCAAGAAATGAGAATATCCCAATGTTTCCTGGTGTTATCAAAAATATATTGTGTAATTCCAATTCACAAGCTAAAATGCAGATTTAAGGAAAAGAAATTCAGAGATATTCCCAATTGAATGCTTTGTTGGTCTCATTGATCAAGACCAGAAGTCACACAACACTAGATTAAAGTCCAAAGAGTTTATTCAAAATCACAAGTTTTCGGAGCACCGCTCCTTCATCAGGTGACATGACAAAGTCTGATGTTGTGTGACTTCTGACTTTGTCCCTGGCACCTCCACATCATGTTGATCAAGATAAAAACAAGTGAAGAACAACCAGTTCTGAGGAAGAGTCATACTGGACCCAAAACATTTGTTTTTCTTTCTCTCTCTCCCCCTCCCCCTCCCCACAGATGCTGTCAGACCTGTTGAGTTTCTCCAGCACTTACAGTTTTTATTTCTTCTCTCCAGCATTCGTGGTCTTTTGCTTTTATTTGCAGGATGACAGGCTAATTCACCAGGACAGCTACAATGTCCATCTCGCAGGACACGTTCCATCTCCTTCCTCATTCCTTATCTCACTAATCTAGTTTCTGGTTTCTTTTTAATAATTGGACCACCATGCTGCTCCTCACATGTCAGCTTTTACAAGAAAGAATGATTTCCATTCCTGTAGTGCCTTTCACGCTCTTGGGAAGTCCCGAAACGCTGCACGGGCAATGACAACAGCTTGCATCTGCCATTTACCTTGTAAAGCATCTGGAAGTGCATCACACCAGCGATAATCTGGGATTTACATTGACCCAAGTGTGGAGATATTAGAACTTTAGAATCATATAGCACAGAAATAGTCCCTTCAGTTCAACCAATGCATGCCAACCATAATCCCAACTGAAACTAGTCCCACCAGCCTGCACTTAGCCCATATCCCTCCAAATCTTTCCTATTCATGAACTTATCATTATAACTGTAACCACATCCACCACTTCCTGTGGAAGTTCATTCCACACATGAAACACTCTCTGTGTAAAAAGTTGACCCTCATGTCTTTTTTCAAATCTTTCTCCTTAAAAATATGCCCCCTAGCCTTGAAATCCCCCACCCTAGGGAAGAGACACCTGCCATTAACTTTACCTATATTCCTCCTGATTTTATAAAGTCAACTTCCTATGCAGTAATGAAAAAAATTCCTTCTTATCCAGCCCCTCTTTATAACTCAAACCTTCCATTCCTGACAACATCCTGGTAAATCTCTACTGAACCCTCTCCAGCTTAATGATATATCTCCAATAAGGTGATCAAAACCTTGGAAGGCAAGGTCAGCCCCTCAGAGAGGTTGACAGTGGGAGAGATTTCAGGGAAGGGATTTCCAGAGTGTGCGGCATTAACAACAGAATACATAACTGCCAGTGTTGGGGGAATTCGAATCGAGAATGTTTAGGAAGCGAAGTTTCGGCAGAGTGCAAAAATACAGGAGACTTGTCAAAGGTTTCATGTTTCTCTGATGATCCTCTTGAGTACTGATAAACAAAGACACATTTCATCTTATACATTGTTTCTCGTTACTTTGGTACTCTTGCAAACGGTCCTGATGAGTGCAAGATGGTAAGATGTGTTTTTTCCACATTGCTCAAACTCAGTACAAACAAGTGGCTACCTTTGTCTTGTTGAACAATTTACTCCTCGCTCACCATCCCCCTATCTCTTTTGCATGCTAGGGTGACAAGGGTGACCGAGGGGAAGAAGGAGATAAAGGAGACAAGGGGCCAGAGGGATTGAAAGGAAAAGAAGGGCCACCAGGGGTACCAGGAATGACCGGAGTTCAAGTAAGTGCCATTTCAGTATTTCTCAAAAAAAATCATGAGTAGGGAACATTCCAAAATAATCCAGAAAATAAAGACATTAAGAAATGCACCCCAAGATTCATAGAGTTACCCGCAGGATTTCTACCTCAACGTTAGAGAAAAATAAATGAATAAAAGAGAGCAGAACTCAAGAAAGTCACCGTCATGAAGGATCTACACAGAGGCGATGAGGAGAAGCTATTCTGGTTAATTGTCAGAAAGACAAAACAAACATCTGTAGGGTTGCAGAGAAGGGTCGGGCTGTGGGACTGAATAAGTTCCTCCTGCAGAGGGCAGGTCTAGGTTTGATGGGCCAAATAACCTCTTATATCCATCCTGTGATTGTGTAAGAGAAGAATATGGCCAAGGACAGCCTTACGTCCTTGTCATGTCAAAAACAAAATGTTATTCCTGTTCATGAAGAAGAG
Organism: Chiloscyllium plagiosum; assembly: GCF_004010195.1. Lineage (NCBI taxonomy): Eukaryota > Metazoa > Chordata > Chondrichthyes > Orectolobiformes > Hemiscylliidae > Chiloscyllium > Chiloscyllium plagiosum. The sequence continues at coordinate 42,525,028 of NC_057739.1, forward strand.
AGGTTTCCTTCATTATCTTAGGTCCATGTAGACACACGTTTTATACATAGTGGGGATTTTATATATTGTAAAGTATACATATGTACATATCATATTGATATAGATATAGTCCTTGTGTGTGTGCAGGCCTCCACCTATTAGATACAGACTATCCAACAACTGATTTGGTCACTGAGTGTTGAACAGAACTTGTCAAACAGAGGGGAGGGGAGTAAGACCCCCAAGGTGGGGAGTAAAACCCAGGGGGGGAGGGAGTGGAGAATCTTGGGGGGGGAGGTTGGTGAAATGAGACACCAAGGGGGAAGTAAAACCCCGGGGGGGCGGTTGGAGAACCTGCGAGGAGGTGAGGTGAGAACCGGGGTGGGGAGGGTGGTGGTGGTGAAACCCCGAGTACTTGTGGTGAAGTTAGACCCCAAGGGTGGGGAGTGAAACCCAGGGAGGAAGTGGGTGGGGAACCTGATGGGGTGGGGTGAGGTGAGACTCCCAGAGATGGGGGCAGAGAGTAAGACTCTTAGGTGGGGGTAGGGGGGTGGGGTTGGATGCGGGGAGTGTGAGAACCTGAGTGGAGAGGCGTCAGACCCCAAGAGAGGAAGAACGCCAGACCCGGGGGTGGGAGGGAAGGGGGTCACTGGTGGTGTGGTCGAGGCAGGGCGTGAGACCCTGGGGGCACGGTGAGAGCTGCACTCCCACTCTAACAGACTGGCCTCTACTTTTAAAGACAGTGCTCCCACGAACACACCCTCCATCTCACTCTTACAGGTTTCCCACACCTCCTCCCAGCACCCCCTCATTGCCCACACCACCTCCACACACATACAATACACAACACCCACCCCAACGCCTCCTCCCAGCATTCCATTCCCAGCAATATCCTGGTAACTCTCTTCTCAACGCTCTCCAGCTTAATAATATCTTTCCATATTAACCATTCAAGAGAACTCTTAAAAATACATTCTTTTCGCTGTAGTTTGATATAATGACCATTAAATGCTGCCTTTTTTCCACTCAATAAAACTCCTGGTCGCCATGTCTTTTTGAGTGGGCCATAGTAAGGTATCTGAGCACCATTTCCTAGATAATCTCCATTAAAATTCTCAATGGGGATGAGTGTGGGAGCGTTGCCAGGCTGTGATCTTTATCTGTGGTTTGAAATTGTTTAGGAACACTGTAAACCCTTTGTTGAAAAGAATGACTTGTTCAGAGGAGAATACTGTGTATCTTTTGGAAACTATTTTAAAATGCTGAATTTAACTACAAGCAAGAGGTCCTTTCTCCCCAGTGAATCTCCACTCTGTCTAACATCTATGCATTTAGAAAGTTGTTGAACAATTTCAAGAGCCAGGTACCCTGCATCTGCAGATTGTTTCAAGCTGACATTTTATAGCACTGCACAATCAGGTTAGTTAGGGCACAGACGCCAGACAGACCCGGGGACGCAGGCTACACTGTTGTGGAGCTGAAATCATTCCCAAAAATGGTTCAAACATCCAGAAACAGACACAAACTAATGCTCGCAAATGTGGGTGAAGTGCACATGGTGAGTTTGGGAAACTCTTTCCTCAACTTGGTACCTTTCAGTGTAAATTGTACAGATCTCAGCCAGACATAATCCCACTAAATCAGTAACATCATTTGACCAATGCATTTCCAAGGTAGGAGAATTTAGATTTTTTTTCTTTTGCTTGTCTGTAATTGGCACCTCAAAGGATCCCTTTGAGAATGTAAGCTGGGACTGAATTCTAACGTTACAATCAAACAAACCTGCTGCAAAAACTTAAAACCCTCACGATCTTTTAATAACAACCTAAATCTGAAACTCTACATTTCACTTCTGTGAGATAAATGAAGCTAATTCTTTTATGAGTCGTTTCACTTACGAGCCCTCACTAAAGCTTGTAACCACAAAGTGTGTTCAGCGCTGGAGTTTCCCTCTGTACAGGCACTAACATAGAATCAGCTCATCGTGTTGGGAGTGAGGATCACTTGGTAAAATGGTGCATATTTACAGGAGTTGGGCCTGAGCACCAAGAACATGTCATTAGTTGTGCTGCTGGATTCTCTCATTTTGAATGTCAGGTTTCTCCGCATGTCAGCCTATCCCACGTACTCCTATCTTCAAGCAAGCACCATTGCCAAGATCCACCTCTTGCTTTGTCTCGCTTCCATGCATGATATTTCCGATGACCCAAGTGACTGCCTCAGTTGAACTTGCCCCCATCACATTTCCAGGCCATGTACTCTAGACCCTAAATACACGCTGTGTGAAAAAGATTTTTCACCCTTGCTTCTTATGCACATCACTTTAAATCTATCATCTCTAGTTGTTATTTCTTTTACAAAAGGGAACTCTTTCTCCTTGTCTACTCTGTCTAGTGCTCTCGTGATTTTGAAAATCTCTATTTTCAGTCCCAGCTTCTTCAATCTATCCTCATCACTGAAGTTTCTCATCCCATGGAACCATTCTTGTAAACCACTTCTGCACTCCCTCTCTCCAGTCATTCCCATCTTTCCTCCCGTGTGGCACTACTCCAGTTGAGGGCTTAAAACAAAAGTTGCCATAGTCCCCCTTGGATTATGGGGCTTCTCTCTTATTAGAGATAAAGAGATGACTGATGGTGGTTTAACCTGAGGGTCACCACATCTCAGGCGAGGTTGAGAAAGAAAGTCCTTCATGGTTGACCTTAGCCAATGCAGGAACCCAAGCCCTTGGCATCACATAGACACACCAGCCTTCCAACAAACTGAGCTAACCAACTCCCATTCGCTAAACGCTAACAAGTGATAGGATACACTTTAAAAAGATTATTTTGTCCTTGGTTTCTGAAGAGAGGTGGTAAAGGCAGAGTTGCTGAACAGTCTAGTTTAAGTTTTCTAATATTCTAAATTCCATTTTCTTTTGTCCATGTTTCAACTGTTGTGTTTAAATAAATTCTGTTTTGCTTAAACCCAAGTGGTTTGACCACCTGCATTACTCATAGAATACCCACTTCATATCTATCTTTAACATCAGAACAAGTTAGGCCCTAGGCTACCTTCTTAAAATACTTTGAGGGGTCTCGTCCATAACACAGGTGTCTTGTATAATATACAAAGGGGAAGAGAATTCCCATGTGTCAGTCACTTTACACCCAGGGGAGAAAAAAAGAGTTAAAAATCAGTAACACAGATAATACTGGATCTCCATTTTGAGGCACACGAGATGAGTCTGACTAGTTAATAGAGTGTGTCATTCACAAGTTTAATTAGTTTCTCCTTCAGAGTACAGCCCACAATGACAGTCACTCACAATGCCCTTTCTCATTGCATTGTTTGAAAGCCTGTGAATTTGAACCAAGTTGGTAGCCAATTATTGTCAGACATGACAATTGGTTTGAGAGACTTGCAGTTGCTCTCATTTTGGACAAATTAATGGACATGAGAGCTTGCAGAAATTCAGATAATCACAAAACTGTCATGGTGTAGAAGGGGACCATAGTATCTGCACTGGTTCTATTACCCAGGCCAATCTCATGCCTTTCCCTCCCTATCCCTGCTGACCATTTCTATCCTAACAATCATCCAATACCCCTCTTGACCGTCTCCATTGAACCTGTCTCCCTCACATTTCCAGGCAGTGCATCCCTGACCCGAACCAATCACTGAGGGAGAAAGGTTTCTCTTACATCACCCTTGTTTCATTTGCACATCACTTTAAATGGAGAGGAGAAAGGGTTAAATTTTCTCAACTACTGAAAGCCTTGCTTGAACGCCCCACTGTTTTGTTTCATTTCCACAGTGGAGCTTGTACAGTCTTGATGGACCCTGTTAGATTAACTGTTTCCGTTAAGTTTCAGAAGGTGGGATCTGGGCCAGTGCAATCTGGAATACGTTTGTTCTTAGCACGAGTTCATGTCAGCCCAGGTTTGCACAAATCAATTTGGGATTTGATGTTCGCTCTTCCCCATAGAGATGGTGAAGACCTCTTCCAGGTCTCATTGTTACTCATATACAGGGGAACCTCAATTATCCAAATGTGAAGGGCAGGCACTATTTCGTTCAGATAATTGATTATTCGGTTTATCGATTAAATGCCTTTCCTCTGGGGTTCGGAGTTTTTAAGGTTTGCCCCCAGTTCAGGAGACTGCAGCAGCACACAGCACACGAGGTCCCGCCCCTGACACCGCCCACCGTCCTCCAACCCTACCAAACACCTCCCCGCGCCCACAACCCCATGCAACACCTCCCCCCGCCCCAACCCCGTGCAACACCTCCCCCCGCCCAAAACCCCGTCCAACCCCATCCTCCGCCCGCTCCCTCTCTGGGCAGCTGGACTGGACACCAACAACAAGATAGCTGTTGCTGCTTGCAGCTGACACACACACGCGCGCACACGCACACACGCACACACGCACACGCACACACACACACACACACACACACACACACACACACCCATTTTGGCTGCAACGTTTTGACAGGTTCCACCTTTGCCCTGTACAGGACAACGTTGGAGAAATTATCTGGGGAAGGATGAGGGGGTGGTTTAGGGTACACCCCTGTGTAGATCTCAAGGGAAAGTGTAGGGAGAGAGGGAGGGCTGGCAGTCAGTTATTTGGAGACGGTGCCAGTTTAATCACTGTAAACAAAAGACACGATCACTGTTGGAAATGCGTCTTTAGTGTGTGTTTCCATCGGGACCTCAAGAAATCTTTCAGATATTCCAATTTTCAGATAATTGAGGTTCCTCTGTAGCAACCTGCTCTGTCTTAATGTCAGAAATCTCAGCACAACATTGTTTACCAGGGAAAACTGAAAGAACTGCAAATGCTGTAAATCAGAAACAAAGACCTCTGAGGGAGGGTCACTCGACATGAAATGTTAACTCTGGTTTCTCTTCACACATGCTGTCAGACCTGCTAAGCTTTTCTAGCAAGTTCTGTTTTTGTACTGTTTTCGAGAGGTGAGGCTGAGGTTACAGTCACAGGTTTGGTACATACCCCTCTGGACATCAAGGTGTTGATAGCAATCCACCCAATCAGGGTGTGTGTTTGCCAGCTAGTACATCAAAACCAGTCTGGAGTTTTATCTCCTAATTATTGCGAGTGATAATTTGAGGTGTCTGAGCATACTGATAGGCTGCCTGGCAAAATTAAAATGTTAAAGCCCTCAGTAGAAACCCCAGGACTTAGAAAGTGACACCCACTTCCTGCAGGGTCTCCGGGGAACAAAAGATTATAAGTATCATAGAAGCTTAGATTGTAGCTACAGGAGTAGGCCATTCAGCCCTTCAAACTTGCTGTGCCATTCAGTCTGATCATCTTACTCAGTCTCCTGTTTCCACTCTCACCCCATGCCTTTTTATCCTTTTACTCCCAAGAACTTTATCAACAGCTTTTTGAAATACTTAGTGTTTTCAATGCAACACATCAGCTTGCGATGCCCACCACTGCCCAAAGGTGGTTGGGTAAATGGCTGCTACCATCCCCTTTTCCAACTCAATCCCAGGATGATTAAGGCACATTTGGCCTGTCATGCCCATACCGGCCCTTCAAACGACCATCACTGCCTTGTGCCAATCTCCTGTTTCCCGCCCACGACCCCCTGCCCCCAAGTCTACAGGAACCAGCTGGTCTGTAGTGGTGAAAGAAAACCACTTGGTGGAGGGTTCTGAGGTCAAATGGCCCTCGGTGAGATATTCATTCAGAGGGGTGCACAGGCACAATGGGCCGAGTGGCCTCCCTCTGCTCTGTGACAGATGGCGGTGGAGTAGGATCTTAAGCCAGAGCTTATCCGTTCTGTCTGTTTCTTTTCCTTTCATTCCCTCTTGCGGTTTTCTTCTTTATCCTCACTTCTTTCCCTCTACTTATCTCCATTCCTTGGAAAGCATAGGTGGTGGAGAGCTGAGCCAGTGCAGACTTGGGGACTCCCAGTCTCCACGTGCAGGACAGCGCAGACTCCCAGTCTAGAGGTGAAGGGCAGTGGGGACTCCCGGTCACGCGGTGAGGGGCAGCACGGACTCCCAGTCTCGAGGTGAAGTGCAGTGGGGACTCCCTGTCTCGAGGTGAAGGGCAGCGCAGACTCCCAGTCTTGAGGTGAGGTGCAGTGGAAACTCCCAGTCTCCACGTGCAGGACAGCGCAGACTCCCAGTCTCGAGGTGAAGGGCAGTGGGACTCCCGGTCACACAGTGAGGGGCAGCACAGACTCCCAGTCTTGAGGTGAAGGGCAGTGGGGACTCCCAGTCACGCGGTGAGAGGCAGCACGGACTCCCGGTCACGCGGTGAGGGGCAGCGCGGACTCCCAGTCTCGAGGTAAAGTGCAGTGGGGACTCCCGGTCACGTGGTGAGGGGCAGCACGGACTCCCGGTCACGTGGTGAGGGGCAGCGCGGACTCCCGGTCACGCGGTGAGGGGCAGCGCGGACTCCCGGTCTCGAGGTGGAGGGCAGCGCGGGCTCCCAGTCTCGAGGTGAATGATAGTGTGGACTCCTGGTCATGAGGTGAGGGGCAGCGCAGACTCCCGGTCACGAGGTGAGGGGTAGCGAGGATTCCCGGTCACGAGGTGAGAGGCAGTGTGGACTTCCAGTCCCGAGGTGAAGGGCAGCGCGGACTCCAAGTCTCGAGGTGAATGGCAGCGTGGGCTCCCAGTCTCGTGGTGAACGGCAGTGCGGAATCCTGGTCTCGTGGTGAACGGCAGTGAGGACTCCTGGTCACGAGGTGAGGGGCAGTGCAGAATCCTGGTCTCGTGGTGAACGGCAGTGTGGACTCCTGGTCACAAGGTGAGAGGCAGTGTGGACACCCGGTCTCGAGATGAGGGGCAGCGTCGTCTCCTGGTCTCGAGGTGAGGGGCATTGTGGACTCCCGGTCTCGAAGTGAGGGGCAGCGCCGTCTCCTGGTCTCGAGGTGAGAGGCAGCACGGACCCCCGGTCACAAGGTGAAGGGCTGCGCTGACTCTCTGTTTTCGATGGACTGTGATGCTGAACTTATCACTGTATTTCTTTACGTTTCTAATGTATCCCTAAGGTTTTGTACCTAGGTACCTTTGTACCTAAGATGGCACAAGAAGTAGCAACTTTGTACGCTTCTCACTGCTCTCCTGTGACCCTGTATTTGAGTACATGTGCTGATAACATCGAATTCTGATGCTAATGGCAAGTCTGTGATTGTCAGGTTATGGAGATCAGAACAGCTCCCAGCCTGAATCTGTTGCTGATCGAACTGGAACAACTTCATGAACCTGAGCTCCAATTTACAAATACTCGCAGCCCTCTAAAGGAATATATTGACATGACTGACGTTATAGTGGCAGATCCTAAATAATAAAGAACGTTTCTGGCAAGCCGGCGACTGGTGTTTAAAGCTTTGGATTTCACAGGAAACCCAGTGCCAAATTCCAGCCTCACTCCATTAACATTGGGATACACTGCTCCCAGTGGCTAATTTACTGAAGTGCAGCTGGCCCCCAGACAGGATGGATCTTGCTGTCCTCAGGAACATGTACATTACATGTGCCTGATGTCAAGTTGGATTGATACAGATTGCAGAGACTGAGGGGCCCAGACGATTTCTATAACATAGACAGACACAAACCTTACATTGCAAGAGAAAGAATTTGTTAAACGGACAAATGGTGATTGATACAGAAGGTTATAAAAGTGAATCGAGATTACTATTGTTAGCCTATTTGGCAAATAGCCATATAATAGACTTTCATCAGATCATCTCAGTTTACTGATAGTTTCCAAAATAACCAGTAAAACAGAATGATGTCATCTTTTCCTAAACCACTTATTTTGTTCACTTAACACTGATTAAAGCCTGATGGGACAATCACATAACCCAGTCAGTGACAGCGGGGCAGGTGGTAGAGGAGTATTTTTAAAACAAGAAAACATTTTTGGAAGTAGCATCCCACAAGTATTCACTAATCCCTAAATTACACTGAAAGCTTTTTTGATCTGACTCATAATACGCCAATGGTTTGGGGATTAACCGATCACATTTACTGGCCTTGGAGTCACATAGCGACGAGTAGCACTTTTAAACACTGACCCGCATAAAGATTTTATGGAATTGGTTTTTTAAGTTGGGCCTCAGTACAGCACTAAACTCGAGCGACTGTGAGATTCTGCATGTTAGGAGATATTTTACACTTTTTTAAATTGTTTGAAGCAATAATTTTATTTTCATAGAATGCCTACAGTGTCCATTTGGACTGAGTCCACTCTGACCCTCTAAAGCATCCCACCCTCCTACCCTGCATTTCCCATGCTCACCCACCTAGCCTGCACATCCCTGAAACACTATGGGTAATAATACTGTACTTAAATGGCATCTGGATGGGTACATGAATAGGAAGGGTTTAGAGGGATATAGGCCAAATGCTGGAAAATAGGACTAGATTAATTTAGGATATCTGGCCAGCATGGACGAATTGGACCGAAGGATCTGTTTCCATTCTGTACAGCTCTATGACTCTGTGACTGTATTAATGCATGTTACTCTGCTTACGGTGCAGGTCTATCCAAATGTCATTTACTTCAGCCAACTGCTCTCAGTAAGCTACAAACTGTTCCAACTAGTTACAAGCTGCAAATAACTCTTCCAGCAAAAAAAATCATTTGAAATTTGAGAACCTTCCTATGCTTCCGCACCATCTCCATGGTGATGTAGTCTGCTCTGGACTGTCCTCAAACTGACCTTTACGTTAACAATTTATTTTCAGTTCTGATGAAGTAAATAGATTTAACAGCCTTTCAGGGTTGTCTGAATGCTTCTAAACCAATTTAGCTCTACCTCCCAAAAGAAAAACATCCCTCAGGAATTCTATTGTTCTTGCAAGCAAAGCAGACATCATGTCCCCAGCTCTTGAACAAAGCAAACCTGTTGTTTCATAATCCATCTCTTCTATTCTGACTTGAACATGGCTCACCTTTTAAACTGCCGTTTCTTGAGCTATTTCATCAATTTCTAAAACCCAAAACTTTAATACCTTAACTTCTTAATCAACGTTGACTCCCTACACTGTGGAAGCAGGCCATTTGGCCCATCACGTCCACACCAATCCTCAGAAGAGCATCCCACCTCATCCCTATAACCCTGCATTTCCCATGACTAACCCATCCCTGGACACTATGGGCAATTTTCCATATCCAATCCACCAAAACCTGCACAAGTTGGACTGTGGGAGGAAACCGGAGTATCCAGAGAAAACCCCACACAGACATGGGGAGAATATGCAAACTCCACATGAGGCTGGAATTGAACCCGAGTCCCTGGTGCTGTGAGGCAGCAGTGCCAACCACTGAGCCACCATGCCACCTCAAGCTTCCCCTTAATTCTTAAGGCAACACAGTCACAATCTCTTAACCTATTACTTGACTTAATTTAAGTATCAGGCTCCAAGCTTGCTTTAATTTCATTTATCGCATTTCCTAGAATTAAGACTTTAATTCCCAAAACCAAAAGCTGTACTCGAAAACACACGGACAAAATATTGGCAACTATAGTTTATGCTGCCCTCTCTGAAAGAAAAATTGTATTTTTGGGATGTGAACATCACTGCAAACACCATCAATCATTGTCTATTTCCAACAGCACTTGAGAGGCTGATGGTGATTTTCTTTTTTGCAACACTGCAGTCCGTTTGATGCAGGGACATTTGTAATGCTGTTAGGAAGGGAGATTCAGGATTTTGACCCAGCGACACTGAAGGAATAGCGATGTCAGGATGGCGGATGTAGAAGTACTCAAAAGCAAGAAGGGTGTAGAAGAGTAGGCAGAGATAAATTGTTTCTACTGGGAAAAAAGGTCATGAACCAAAGGCTACAGATTGGATGTGATTGGCAAAAGAACCAAACCTAACATGGGGGGAATGTTTCTGACCTGGAATGCATTGCCTGATAGTGGGATGGAGGCAGACCCAACCATTTAGTTATCATTTTTCTTCTCTCATTTTGTATAGCCTTGGATGTAGTTTTAAAACAATAGATTGGCTAGTTGTTGGATTAGGAGAGGAATTGTACCTGAGGGAAGCTGGAACATTGGACAGTTTTGTGAAGGGAAAGGATTTGCAGGGTGAAGGGGAAAGCATGAGGGGTTTGGACTTAGTAAAGTTGGTCTTGCAGAGACCTAGTGTGAACTCAATGGGCTGAATGGTCTTCTGTGCTACATTTTGTGAGCTTGGGGAGTTACTGGTATACCGCTGTGCCTGCTGCCTTTGTCCTTTAAGGTGGTAACGATGACAGCTTTGGAAGGTGCTGTCAAAGGAGCCTTGGCAAATCACTGTGCAGTGCCCCCTTGTTAATACCACAGTGCTCATGTTAAGATCATTTCCACCAATGGATCTACTCTTAGCATAGATCCCTTGTCTGAAAATGATTTCAAATGCCCACATTAAAGGAGATCAGTCTGGGAGGCCAGTGACAGTTTAGTTGTGTGTGTGTCCCCACCCCCCCATTGTCACAAATTTTCAGACAGAAGAATTAACCCAAAGGAGTTCCTGCGATTAATTTCCTGAACTTAAATCATTTTCGAAGCAAGATGACTAAATGTCACCGTTCATGATAATTTATCTCCTGGATTCGTAAAGTAAATTTTAGATATTTTTAAGATTTCTTGCTTCCCACAAGGCTGTCATGATCAACTCCGCAAGACTATTTATTGGAAATAGGAAATAACTATCTCCGCCCCCTTTACTATTTCTGAAGATGTGGGTATCACTGGCAAGGCAGCAATTTATTACCCTTCCCTTATTGCCCTGAACTGACTCAGACATTTCAGAGGGCAAGTAAGAGACATTGCTGTGGATCTGGAGTCACATGTAGTCCAGTTCAGGTAAGGATGGCAGTTTCCTTCCTGAAGGGCATTAGTGTAATACCAGATAGGATTCCCCTCACCCTTAACAATGGATTCATGGTCATCATTAGACTCTTCATTCCAGGTTGGTGGGATTTGAACCTAGGTGCCCAGGTGCTGCAGACTGTTAGTCCAGTGATAATACCACTTGGCCATCAACTCCCTAAGGCTGGCACAGAACAATAAACAGCAGAATAGGAGGCCATTCAGCCCAGCCCCTCCTATGATGCACATTTCCTGTGTTTCTATTGCTTTAATATTTCACCTCGGTTTGTATCCATTTCCAGACTCCAAGGGTAGAATTCCTTCTCCTGTAACTTCCAGCTTCGTCCCAGTTTCCCACTGCAGTTGTTGACCACAGCAGTATCCATCCCAGAAACTCTCTGCTGGGTTTTCTCAATCAGCAGAGGGCACGCTCAGAGCTCTGTCCCACCCACCTCTCACATCAGTACTGCCTTCTTCTGTTGCCATGATTACATGAACAAGTCCTCTGCACAGCTTTGAGAACTTATTACGGTTTTAACAATGATTGTGAATTGGCAACAAAAAGATGTCTCCATTGCCTATATTCAGGGAAGCTATAAAATGAATAGCTCACTTCATACATGGTATTCCCCTAAATTATCAAAAAGATATTCAGGAAATGAGGAAAAGGTTCACAAGGGTGTTACCATGAATGAGAGGAAAACTTGAGCAAGGCTGTTTGGAAAAGAAAGGGCTCAAAGGTGGCTGAATCGATGTTTTTAAAATCACGAAGAAATTCAAAAAAGATGGATGTGAGAAAACAGTTTCCAATCCAGGGTAAGTCCAGAAAAAAGGAGGGGTGAATATAAAATTACCATCCTGAAAGGAAAGCAAAATAAATGTGTGAGGGAAAAGAAATCAGACTGGTGAAAGGCTTTACATTAATACCAGTAAGTGCTCCACAAATTTCCTTTTAGAAAACAGTGTGCCTTTTCATTCCTGAAGACGGAAAAAAATCCTTCATTCATTTGTGTTTTGTGAAATGTAGGATCCAGGGAGAATGAGATAAGATTGACTTATTTTCACTCGGGGGGGAGTGTTTTGATTCCGTTGATGAGAGTAAACATCCTAATGGGATACTTCATATGACTCCTCATCCTATGAACACTATGTATACATTTGCTGTGATCTCTCCGCAAACATGTGTGTTTGAGGCAATCAGAATAGACCACCTCAGCAGATCTGGCAGCACCCGGAGAGAGAAACACAATTAATGTTTAAAATCCAATATGATTTTTTCAGCATTCTGAAGATGCTTCATCTTCTGATATTTAAAGAATGTTACATACATACACGTATACATACAACACTACACCTGCATACACATATGTACAACACACCGGTGTACACAGACACACAATGTACATACAACACAACACCTGCATACACATGTGTAACACACACAGATACACATGTATATACAGAACAACACTTGCATGCACACATATACAATGCACACGCGGATGGACATATTCAGACACACATGCACATATAGTACAACACACATACAATACACACATGTTGTCATGTTGTCTGTGGGGAGGCTTTGGTCTAGAGGTATTATTGCTAGACCTATTAATCCAGAAACTCAGCTAACGTTCTCGGGACTTGGTGTTCAAATCCTGCTATGGCAGAGGATGGAAATTGAATTCAATAAAGAATGTGGAATTAAGGTTCTAATGATGAATCATTGTTGATTATCAGAAATACCTATCTGGTTCATTAATGATCTTTAGAGAAGGGAACATAGGGATGGGCAATAAATGCTGGCCCAGCCAGCATTACCCTCATCCTGTGAATGAATTTTTAAAAATTGTCGAAGCAGGAGTTGAGCTTACACCTTTTCCAACTATCAAGGAAATCAGGAAGTCTCAGAATGGTGCTATGAATGTAACTCATTTATCACAGGGCTGTGAATAAAGGGGAGACACACTACTTGGTTTTCTGGCAGGTATTTGACAAGAGGCCACATAAAGTTATTGTGCAAAATCAGAGGTTTAGCAGGAGGTTTCATAGTAACATGGATAGACTTTAACACCTTGAGATTGTGAACCCAACCCCATTCCTTCTCTTTCTTTTAGCTTTGCTTGTTGCCATCTCTGTCACCATGTCCTCTCTCCCTGCCTCCGCCCCACTCCAATGGGACTGTGTGTTCTTTCCAGTCTCACAGTTAGACACACCATTGTTCTGCCATTCTCACATTCTAATCACTTAACCTGCACTTTCAACATCCTCTCTCCCCCAGCACGCCAGCTGCCCCACCAACTATGGCATAAATGTCCCCTCCACACTGCAGTCAGCTCTGATGAAGAGCCATTTAGACTTGAAACATTAGCTTGCTCTCTCTCCATGGATGTTGCCTGTCGCGTTGAGATCTCCAGCATCTTTGGTTCTCAGCATAGCTACAGGATTGACTGGTGAACCGAAACCAGAGAGTATCTATAAATGGATCTTTGTCTGATTGGCAGGATTGTTCAGTGGAGCCCTGCAGGGTTACTGAGCTGTCAGTGACAAAGATGAGGGGCTCAAAGGTTTGGTGGCCAAATTTGTAGATAACATAAAGATTGGTCAGAACATGTGTTGTGAAGGGGACAATAGGAGGATGCAGATGGATATAAATTGACAGAATGGGCAAAAATCTGGGTGAATGATGTGTCCTCTAGTTCTAGGTTTCCCCCTGCCCTCCAAACATTCTGTCAGCACCCACACGGTCATGTTCCCTTCAGGATCACAATGGGTTCACTAAGAACACTTCTCATCCTGCCAACCTCCAATGGGTTCAACCATTCCCCACAATTCTAGCTTCGTCTAAGAGCTAGGCTTTACAAAGTGACTTAAAAGGAGAAGGAGATGTCAGTGGTGAGGTGAATCCAAATGTTAGGGCCCAGGCAGCTAAAGACAGATCTGCCCAGGGATTAAAAATTAGATTCAGATTCCTCAATCACATTCTGGAACTCCCTCATTTCAGCCAAGTTGACTTTCACCAAAGTATTGGAGGGAATATCATACAGTATTGAGGTACATTAGGGCAGCCTGGTGGCTCAGTGGTTAGCACTGCTGCCTCACAGCGCCAGAGACCTGTGTTTGGTTCCAGCCTCAGGCGACTGTCTGTGTGGAGTTTGCACATTCTTCCCGTATCTGTATGGATTTCCTCCGGGTGCTCCGGTTTCTTCCCACTGTCCAAAGGTGTGCCAGTTACATGGATTGGCCATGTTAAATTGCCCATAGTGTTCAGGGATGTGTAGGAAAGATGAGATATGCAGGGTTATGTGGATAGGGTGTTTTTGGGCAGGATGCTCTTTAGAGGGTCAGTATGAACTTGATGAGCTGAATGGCCTGCTTTCACACCATAGAAATTCTATGATTCAAGTGAAGGAATGATTGAGGGGATAAGGGGATCTCGAGAATTATTATCCCATAACCCATCCAGTAAATGGAGTGACAAAGCAGCTGAAACCAACATCCCCACAGATTGTCGGTTCCATCCATGATTATTCTACAAGCTGTGCAGAACATTCTTCATCAGAGTTTGTTATTTCCCATCTAGGGACCCGAAGGAAAACCAGGGAAACCTGGAGAGAGAGGAAAACCTGGCAGAAAGGTTAGTCATGCTTGCATTTATTTTTATTGAATCATAAAAAGGTTACATCTCACATGAAGGTTTAACTTATGGGACTAATTATTAAGGCCAGAAGCCAAGGGGGTTGACTTTCACAGGAGTGATATTTCTGAAATGTTTGTGCTGAATTGGAACCAAAGTAAAATCCTAAAGAGACCTTCACAACAAAGTGATATTAAAAAAAGACACCCAAAAATTCACAGCATGCATTGGTTCATTTATTGCCGAATATTTACATTTGTATGGGAACTTGAGTATTGCTGAAAGAAACGATACATTTTGTTGAAGCTTTTTGCATTGCATTCATCAGAACCGTTTGCAAGAATACCAATGTAAAGGTGGAACAACGTTTTAGACTGCATGGGATGAGAGTGCAAACGTGCACTCTGGTAGAATCTCAGTGGCACTATCTCGACCAATCAGAGGTCCCTTTCCAACCAATCAACTTTCACTTCCTATACAGTCTGCAATATTGATGCCCTTTATACGGGTATTCTTGCAAATTGTCCTGACAGGTGCAGCACAGATGCTTTGAAGAAATGCGTATTTTGCTCAGCAGTCCAATAACATTTATGCAAGATCTAACATTTATTTATTGGTACCTATCTTTCTTAATACATATACGTTTACAATGAAATTGACAATTAACGTCTCCAGGACTGTACTCGGGTTCTGAAGCTGTTGAGCTTTTGGTCCCTGAAAGGTGCATGTGACTTTTACACAAAGTAAATTTAAAATTAGGGGTTTTTTTAAACCCAAGGTCATGGAGTCAGCTTGTGCATGAGGTTAGCTTTTATATGGGTATTTATGTTATTAATCAATTTTTATTCCAAGATCTCAGTCCTTCTGCAAAATCACTGTACAGGTAAAGACCTCGCTTGCTCTATATGTACAAGACCATAATGAGGCCATAAGAAATAGGAACAGGAGGAGGCCTTTCTGCCCTTTGAGCCTGTCCCGCTATTCGATAGGATCATGAACGATCTGACACTCAACATATCCACATCCTGCCCTTTACCTGTAACCTCATCAAGAATCTATCTATCTCAGCCTTAAATACATACAAGGAGTCTGCCCCCACAAGGAGTCTTCTCCTGTGGCAAGGAGTTCCAAAGACTCACAACCTTCTGAGAGAAGAAATTCCTCCTTATCTCAGTCTTAAACTGGTGCCCCTTTATCCTGAAACTCTGCCGTCTGTTCGTAGACTTATCGAGGTGTCATAGAATCCCTACAGTGTGGAAGCAGGCCATCCAACCTATTGCATCCACATGGACCCATACCCCTAACCTATCCCTGTAACTCTGCATTTCCCATGGCTAACCCATGTAGCCTGCACATCCTAGACACTATGGGCAATTAAGCATGGCCAACTCACCCTAACCTACACATCTTTGGACTGTGGGAGGAAACCAGAACATCCTTTGGATCAGAAGTTGGTGCACTTCCTTGTTCTGTCTTCTAAACTGATGATGAGTTGTTCTAACATTTAAGATTTAAATCCAGTTGAAAGTACTGAATTGATTCACAACCTGCTAATATAATAGCAGCAAAGTGTTGCAAACATAATCGCTTGAGTATCCATGAACTCCTGTTGAAAGTTATATTGTGAAATTTATATGTAGTATTGTAATCTTTAGTAGTACTTATGTGTGAGATATTAAGGATGTGTAATTTCCTCTATGATCTTGGACAGGATCCAGAGACAATGTGGAAAACTATTCAGTTTCTGGAAACTAACATCACTCTACCCCTCAACTCTATACACACAGCAAATCATACTCCACAGAATCATTACGGTGCATAAGGAAGCCATTCGGCCCATCGAACCCATACCTGTTCTATCACCTAGCACTCATTTCCTGCCCTTTCTCCCTATATATCTGCACACCATTACTATCCAAATTCCTCCTGAGTGCCTCAATTGAACCTGCCCAACCACACTTCCAGGCAGTATATTCCACACCCTAACTAAATGTAAAATTGCCATACTCCCAGAGGATTGCTGTTTCATTAGAGAGAGATAGGTAACTGAACAGTCACCCTGCCTCAGGTGAGGTTGTGAAGGGTAAGCTCAGCCAATGCAGGAATTGAACCCACACTGTTGTATCACACTGCATTATAAACCAGCCATCCAGACAACTGAGCTGTCTGACCCCAGTCCACTAACTACTCACTGATTGAAACAAAATGCTTCATTTTTACATCACTTTCAATCTATGCTCTCTCTTTCTCAGATGGATGCTATTTCTGTACAAATTATTTATGCATGCTTAAAACATCAGCTGAATAATAAGAGATGGATTAAGTCAGCTGTGGAGCGTGATTGGTTTCTTTAAATTCCTTGCAAATGGAAGTTTTGTTTTGCTGTGGTCATGGAGAGTTGCCCTCTCTGTCTGAAACACAGCTCGTATCCCATGGAACATTGCTCACAACCTCTCACAGGCCACCCTCACACTCAGACTCCTCACACCAGCTCAGCTCTGATACTTCCTCTTCTGCACATGTCAAGTTATTCAATAGATTCAAGACACTTTACTCTTAAATAGTCTTGTTTGTGGTTTTTTTGCAGTTTGCACTGCGGGCACCCAGTGTGCTGGAATTGTAATGCATTTGTTGTGTGATGAAATCTTTGTTAACCCTTCCATGTGTTATGCCCTGTAGGGTAGTAAAGGTCACTTGGGACATCTAGGAGAGACCGGACCTCCAGGAGATCCAGGACCTGAGGGGACCCAGGGACCAAAGGGATCCCGAGGCACACGAGGAGCTCTGGTAATAATCACTTTGTAACCTCTCTTGCTAAAGCAAACCACCCCACCACCACCACCCCCCATCTCCCCCGACAACCTGTTGATGTGGAAAAGAATAAAGACTTACCTGTAAATTATGAAAATGTTGGCAGGAACCCCCGACCCCCAAACACATAAATGGACATACTCACAAACACACACGCACACACACACTCACAAGCTCACACTCTCAATCACAAACTCACACACACACACGCAGACTCGCACACACACCTACACTAACATACACACACACAAAGATTCTCTCTCACACACACACACATACACACACACACACTCACACACAATTGTACACTCACACATGCACACACAGACTCGCTTTCACACACACTCACAGACTCTCACAAACACACACACTCACACTCTGTCTCTCACACACACACACACTCTCTCTCTCTACCACTGAGGCCTCAGAGCAATTCCATTGTGTGCTTGAGGAGAGACATAAATGCTGCATGTTACTGAGGAATGTCCCCTCCCCAGAGGACATTTTCAACTTTGGGGAGGTGATGGCATGGTGGTATTATCACTAGCTTGTTACTCCAGAGACCCAGGGAATGTTCCAGGGACCTGGGTTCAAATCCTGCCAATGGAAGATGGTGGAACATTAATTCAGTAAAGAATTTGGAATTAATGGTGACCATTGTCAATTGTTAGGAAAACTCATCTGGTTCACTAGTCTCCTTCAGAGAGGGAAATCTACCATCCTTACTTGGTCTGGCCTACATGTGACTCTACACCCACAGCAGTGTGGTTGACCCTTCTGGATAATAAATGATGCCGTCATCCTGTGAATGAATTAACAAAGGACTGATCACCCTGAACTCAGCAAATTGCCTGGCTTCAGGATGAGTAGGAAATGTGTTGCTGGAAAAGCGCAGCAGGTCAGGCAGCATCCAGGGAACAGATTCTCCTGTTCCCTGGATGCTGCCTGACCTGCTGCGCTTTTCCAGCAACACATTTCCAGCTCTGATCTCCAGCATCTGCAGACCTCACTTTCTCCTTCAGGATGAGTAATGGAGGCATTAGTAATGTGCACATTAAATCAAAAACTGTATACGTGCCACCTGTTTCATTACCTCCACAGTATAATGCCAGCCACAGGACAGGATATTAAATTAAAATTGGAGTTTGCCAATGTACAATATCATTGACAGCTCTGCACATTGAACATTCTGCCCACTAAATGGTACTCAGAGACAGGACGGTGTTGCATGTAGCACATTGGTGATGCCACACTTGTGTATTGGTGAAAAGAGAGGCATAATTCTTCATTTTTCTTCTCACACTAATCAGAACAATTGCAAGATTACCAAATTTCACATGACCACAACAATTTGTACCGAAGGAGAAAAGGGTAGTAGTTGGTTGACAGGTCACCTCTGATAAGAATATGGGGTGTCATAGAAATAAGCCTAAATCTCAGCAGCAGCTGCAAAATCCATGCTCCTCTCAGTCCACCATTGTACAACATAATGTTCAAGCCTTGCACGTCTTTTGAATTATCCGGGGACTAGGGCAGCCTTTAGTTACTTGTTTCTTTCTCCATGTCAACACTGCTGCCCAGTCTGAGTTGACCAATCAGCAACCTTTTCTCCTGTGGATAAAATTACTGTAATTCTTTGAAATTTGGCATTCTTGCATTGGTCCTGAAGAATGCAGGAGGGAAGGCTTCAATCACACATCTCTCTCTTTTCAGCAATATCCATGTGGGAAGTGAGGAATGATGAGGATGTAGCACAGAACAGGTTGCTGCCTGTAAATGATCATTTACTGAGAATGCAGTAAGTTCTCCTTGTGCAGCAGCACAGTAGATACAGAAGGATAAACTGTTGTGTTGCAGCAGGCGATACTGCAAGGTGTGTTTAATATACAGTACTTTTCCAAAAAAGAAGTGTAATATGTGCCGATTTGTATTTCTCAGAATTAATAGATTAAAATTGAACCTCAGCAACAGATTAACTCTATTCATGAGGTATTGGATTAAGTACATTGATGGAGAAAGATATGTGTGTAGCTTTCGCCTTTTGCAGTAACTGCTGGAAGTCCAGTTGAACTTACAAATTCAAATACGTAGATCCCGACTGCCACTTTAACAAAAATGAATTGAATTTACTTTCCACTGACTGGATGAATGAAAAGATTTCAGATTTACGAGCCCTTGATTATCTGATCAGCTTTCCTTCCCTTCTCTGTCAGGGAGCTCCAGGTCGCATGGGGGCTCAGGGTGAACCAGGAATCGCAGGCTATGAGGTAAGGACACACTTGATGCTGCTTTACACCACAGTACGACCACTCACTGCACAAACAAAACCAAAGACGGCAGATGCTGGAAATCTGAAATAAAAACAGACATGGCTGGGGTAACTCAGCATTAATGGCAGCAACTTTGCAGAGAGAAACAGAGCTACTGTTTCAGGTCCAGTGACCCTTCTTCAGAACTGGGAAAGGGCAGGAAAGTGGAGGCAAGGAGTGTGGGGTCTTATTGTGTGGTGGAGCATACCTGAGGCAGCCAACTCCTGTTCCTATTCCCTATGTTCTTTCAGTACTCCAGGTGTGGGCTCACCATGGCTCTGTATAGGTGCACATCCCTCCTTCTGAACTCAAACCCTCTTTCTGAAGGCCAGTGCACCATTTGCCTTCCTATTTGCTTCCTGCACCTTCCTGTCTACTTTCAGTGACTGCTATAGAAGGACACACAGATCCCTTTGTACATTGACACTTGCCAATGTATCACCATTTAAATATTATTCTGTCTTTCTGCTTCTCACACACACAACTTCATATTTAGCCACATGTATGCCCACTCACTAAATCATCTCAAAGTCTCCTTGCATTCTCCTCCCAACTCACAATCCTGCCAGAACCTTTGCTGTCACAGGGTCATACAGCACAGAAACAGATCCTTCGGTCCAATCAGTCCATGCTGACCATCATCCCTAACTAAACTAGTCCCACCTGCCTGCTCCTGGTCCATATCCCTCCAAATCTTTCCTATTCTTGTATCTATCCAAATGTCTATTAAAAGTTGTAACTCTAATCACATACACCACTTTTTCTGGAAGTTCATTCCACGTGCACACCACCTTCTGTGTGACAAAGTTGCCCTTCGTGTCTTTTTAAAATCTTTCTCCTCTCACCTTAAGAATATGTCACCTAGTCTTTAAGTTCCACAGCCCTAGGGAAAAGACACCTGCTATTCATCTTATCTATACCGCTTACGATTCTATAAACCTCCATAAGGTCTTTGAAACTGAAGCAGCAGGAGAAAACCTTGGTGTTATGGTGTTTCTCTCTCCACAGATACTGCCAGACCTACTGGTTTTCTATAGCCATTTCTGTCTTTGTTATGGGCAACTAATTTTGGTTTCTCAGCAGTCCCTGGGACACAGCCATGATAACGGCTACGAACAAAGATGAACCATTGATGCTGGACCAGTGGAAGTAAAAAACGGTCAATGTCTCCTGCATTCTGGAGCAGGATTCGAAATCTGACTCCAAAACCTACTGTGGGAAGTTCATAAGTACACAGGAGATAGGAGCAGAATTAAGTCATTCGGCCCATCGAGTCTGTTCAGCCATTCGATCATGGCTGATGTGCTCCTCACTCCCATCTTCCTGCCATCTCCCCATATCCCTTCAACCCATTACCAATTAAACATCAGTCTAACCCCTCCTTAAATGTACTCACTGTCCCAGCATCCACCGCACTTTGAGGTAGCGAATTCCATAGATTCACAACCCTTTGGGAGAAGTAGTCTCTCCTCAATTCTGTTTTAAATTTGCTCCCCCTTGTCCTAAGACTGTGATCTCTCGTCCTAGAATGCCCCACAAGAGGAAGCATCCGCTCCATGTCTACCTTATCCACACCTTTTATCATCTTGAATGCCTCAATTTGATCTCCCCTCATTCTTCTAAATGCCAGACTGTAGGCTGAATCTCTTTAATCTCTCTTCATACGACAAACCCCACATCTCTGGAATCAATCTAGTGAACCTCCTCTGAACTGTCTCCA
>NC_057739.1:42546497-42603556 GCF_004010195.1 Chiloscyllium plagiosum
GGAACAGGAGAATCGACGTTTCGGGCATTAGCCCTTCTTCAGGAATGAGGAAAGTTGGTCCAGCAGGCCTGCTGGACCAACTTTCCTCATTCCTGAAGAAGGGTAATGCCCGAAACGTCGATTCTCCTGTTGCCTAGATGCTGCCTGACCTGCTGCGCTTTTCCAGCGGCTAATGCCCGAAATGTCGATTCTCCTGTTCCCTAGATGCTGCCTGACCTGCTGCGCTTTTCCAGCAACACATTTCCATCTCTGATCTCCAGCATCTGCAGACCTCACTTTCTCCTCCTATGCTTTCTAGTGTCAAGGGCTGAGCAGAATTAAAATAGAATAAAGCGCGGCACCAGATAAATGACGGGGAGTGAGTTTGCAGATCCTTGAGAGGATAGAGAGGAGAATTGCCAGTTCCAGAGGGCAATAAGGTAGGTCAGAGAAGCTGGGGAACTGAAGAGACACCTGATAGAGGATTATGACTGGTTTAGATGAGGTAGCAATCATGAAACATCTTCTCATTAGCTGATGTTGCAAGGGAGAAGGAAGGTATATTTAAGATTTTGGGAAAGAGAGGGTGAACGTGAGGAAAAACATTTTTAACTGAGAAAATGGTAACCATCTGGTGTACAGAATTATGGGTACAGGGTGGACTGGGTGATGTTGAAGTATTCAGTCAGCCATGGTGAGATTGAATGATGGGCTGAATGGCCTTGTCCAGTTTCTATATCCTGCATTCCTAACCTGGAATTTACTGGAAGGGTGTGGAATCAAAGACAATGAATAATTTCAAAAGGAAATTTGTTGGGGCACCTTGAAATTAACTTTCAGGGTTATAACAGATTAATGCGCTTGGTAACTCCTGGTTTACTTTACAGAGATCCAGGATGGAGTTCAAGGGCCAAGTGGTCTCTTTCTCTACCATAATGAGTTTTGTGACTGAAAAAAGAACCCAAGAACTTTGACTTGTTTTAAATCTTCAAACACTTTGAGTGATCCCCAGAAGCCCCCCCCCACCCCCGGCCAGTGGACAACATTTGATGCTTTGATTTAAAGCAGTGAACCTTCACACAAGAGCCCTTCCTTTCCCATATGATGAAAAATGTTTTTTTCACCCAAGTGTCTAAACATTTACGAAGGGTCATCAAATCCACCCAGTCCAGTCAACCTCCTACACCAGTACACTGCCAACCCTCTCTCCCTGGATAATGTCACCACTGGCAAGAGGCAGCAAAAGAACCACAAAAGGAAAAATCTCATGGATAATGTGAGAGAAAAAATTGGAAATATTATGCAGATCCCCCATGGCAATAAATTATAGCCCAAAAGAGATTGCAGTCTCCTCTGACTCACTACAATCTCAGCAAATTTACAACTAAATCCTCCCTCTTCTCAAAACCCTATTTACGTCTATCTGGTAGGAAAAGCAGACAGAGACAGTCCAGGGTTCCCTCAGATCAATCTATCACTTTAACCAAGCACTCACTGCCTTTCCTCTCTCATTTAAAAGGTGAAGTCTGGTGGTGGTTTAACCCAAGGTGTCACCACACCTCAGTTGAGGGGAGAGGTTGAGAAGGACAGTCCTCCTTGTTAATCTCAGCTCGTGTGGGAATTGAGCCCACGCTGTTGATATTATTTTACATTGTAAGCCAGCAGTCCAGTCAAATGAGCTAACTGACTCCACACCCTACTGGGTTTTTACAGTGATGGGGTGAAGTCTGACTTTTTATTTTATTATTCACTCACTGGATGAGGGCATCGCTGGCCAGGCCAGTATTTATTGCCCATCCCTAATTACTCAGAGGGCAGTTAAGAGTCAACCACATTGCTGTGGGTCTGGAGTCACATGTAGGCCAGACCAGGGAAAGATGGCAGCTTCCCTCCCTAAAGGGGATTAGTGAAACAGGAATGCAATAGGTAGATGAAGATGGGGGGTGATGGTGATAGGATGAGCAGAGGGTGGAGTGTATAGGTGGGAAGGAAGTTGGACAGGTAGCACAGGTCCTGAGGGCGATGCTGAGTTGGAGAGTTGTATCTGGGATAAGGTGGGGGAGGGGATATGAGGAAACTGGTGAAATCAACGTTGATTCCATGTCCAAGGAAGAAGATGAGATGTTCTTCTTCCAGTCGTCGGGTGGCTAGGATTTGGCAGTACCACTGGGTCATCACCTCCCCTTAACAGAAACGTTTGAATGAAACTTCTAACTTGATGGAAGTGGCCATTGGATCATCCAGGCCCCAACAGAGAGGGATCAGAAATGAGACCCATCACTCATATTCCATAACTCTCACACACTGTGCACTAAATTCATTGCATGTCTGAATCGACAGAGAAATGGTATTCCAGGTCAAGCTGGGTCCTGTACCAACTATTATCAAGCCCCTGCACACCAACATTGGGATCATACTTGACATATCATAGCGTGTTTGCAGTCTGCATCAGTTACATCCCGAGGCTGGAGAAATGGGGATAGTTTTCTTTGGAGAGGGGAAGGGTGTGGGGAAATTTGACAGAGGCGTTCAAAGTGATGAGGGGAATCTGGCTGCAGTAGCCAGTACAAAAGTGATGGAAGGAATCAAGAAGGAGAGGGCACAGACCTCAGGTGATTCTACTGGATATCAAGAAGCTGATCAGCGCAGCGAGTGGTCAGGGTCTGGAATGCACTACACCTCCGTGAACCAGGTGTCATTCAAGAGGATGTCAGAAAGGTATGTGAAAAGGAACAAGTGTGCAGAGTTACAGGGAGACGGCAGGAGAATGGTAATAGATGGAGAGCCAGTGTATACACAATAGGCTGGCATTTCTGATGGAATTGTTATTGGCGCTTTATGCTCACCCATTCCCTTACTAAGATCACTACAAACCGAATTAGCAGCCAGTAAGGCAACAGGTAACAAAATCCCATCTGGTTCATTAGTGTCCTTTAGAGAAGGATCCCTGCTATCCTTACATGGCCTGACTGACACGTAACTCCAAACCCACAGCTATGAGGTTGTTTCAGAAAGAAAAATCACAGCTACTTGGAAATTTATAACACCCGATGGACCAGAATGTATCATTCAATGGTTTCAC
This sequence comes from Chiloscyllium plagiosum, assembly GCF_004010195.1. Lineage (NCBI taxonomy): Eukaryota > Metazoa > Chordata > Chondrichthyes > Orectolobiformes > Hemiscylliidae > Chiloscyllium > Chiloscyllium plagiosum. The sequence continues at coordinate 42,549,559 of NC_057739.1, forward strand.
TCGCTTTTCCTTCAATAACTTACCATCCTTCGCAAAATGGCCCACCCAGCCATTCATATCAAGGGCATTTAGAGACAGGCATAGTCAGTGACGCCTACATTGTGTGAAAGAAATAATTAATGCTTTTAGCTGTTGACTTTAACTCAGTTGTGAAATAGAATTAGAATTAGGTTTGAGTGTCACATGTACTCAAGTACAGGAGTACAGTGAAAAGTTTACAATGTTGTCCCACACAGCGCCATCTTAGGGTACAAAGTACCTGGGTACAAATCTTAGAAAATGGAGAAGTAAAAAAGGTTACATTACCTTACAGTGATTCATAGTATAAGTTCAAAAATAAGAAATAAAGTTAAAAGGATAAACATTACCGTCAGATAATCAGATTACAGATAAACATTACATTGCAGTAGAAAAGTGCGTTTAAAAGTCATTTTTGTCTTTTATAGGGACATAAAGGACCACTGGGACCAAAAGGACCACCGGGCCCGAAAGGTGAAAAGGTAACAACCATCATATGTTTGAACGTAACTTTTATATTGGTCAGCACTGGAAGCTTCATGAAGCTAAATTGTGCTTTGCCAGTGACAACAGGTGAAGTGGGAGAGTGAATGACCTATAACAACTGAACAGGCAGATTTTCAGCTCCACCTTTGCGCAACTCCGTCACTTTAAATGTCCTGCTCCTGTCGGTCACCATGGTGGCACATGCCCCACGCTCACTTTCAATGTGCCCAGGTAAATCATTGAACAGACTATTACATGAACTGGGTCAACATCTCATTCTGTACTCACTAAACCAGAAGGCCTGCAGCCCCACACGTCTGCAAAGGGCTTTGTGCATTGGAGACTGGGCTGAATCAAAGGTGAAATAGTCGTTTTGCTCACTAGTTGGTAGCTTGTTGTTTTATGTACTTAATAGAAGTCTCTTAAGATCTCTTGCACCTCACAGAATCCCTACAGTGTGGAAACAGGCCATTTGGCCCAACAAGTCCATACCGACCCTCCAAAGAGTAACCCTCCCAGACCCATTACCCTATCCATTTACTTTACATTTACCCATGTCTAATTCACCTAACCTACACATTCCTGAACACTATGGGCAAGTCACCTAACCTTCACATCTTTGGATTGTAGGAGGAAGCTGGAGCACCCATAGGAAACCCACGCTGACATGGGGAGAATGTGCAAATTTCACACAGACAGTAACCCGGGTCCCTAGCACTGTGAGGCAGCAGTGCTAACCTCTGAGCCACCATACCACCCTTGCTTCTCCAGTGTATCGCTACTCCCATTGAGAGAAGGCAAGGGATGAGGGTCACATTCTGATCATTATTATTTGACCTCTATTTCTGGAGCGAAGTACTGGTGGGTTAGCACTGCAACTGTGACACTGCATTTCTGAAAGGTGAAATTTAATAGCTGCGCACATCCTGGTGACCATCAAATGTGGATTTGTGAATTTCTCTCTTTTTATTTCAAAAAAATTACTTTATTCATAAAATTATTTTGATATCTATACAATTGGTGATGCCATACATATGTATACATTCCATTTCTTTACGTACAGAGATCGGAATTAATCATTCGTATATACAAGTCTGTACTTTGACCATCCAGGTATTCTGCTGAGGCGTCAGCGGAGCCCAATTACTGAGTGGGCCCCTCTGTTCTTCTTAGGCAGGCAGACCTTACACGGTGGTCTTTTCCCACCACGCCTTGACAGCAGCTGTCCCAAGCTTCAGCGAGTCCCTCAGCACGTAGTCCTGGACCTTGGAATGTGTCAGTCTGCAACACTCAGTCGGGGTCAACTCCTTCAGCTGGAAGATCAACAGGTTTTGGACCACCCAGAGAGCGTCTTTCACCAAGTTGATGATCCTCCAGGCACAGTTGATGTTCGTCTCGGTGTGCGTCCTGGGGAACAGACCGTAGAACACGGAGTCCCGTGTTACGGAGCTGCTCGGGACGAACCTCAACAAACACCACTGCATTCCTCTCCAGACTTCCTTTGTGTAGGCACATTCCAGAAGGAGGTGTGTGACAGTCTCGTCCCCTTCACAGCCGCTTCAAGGGCAGCGTGCAGTGGGGCAGAGAGTCCGGGCGTGCATAAGCGATCTCACAGGCAGAGCCCTTCTCACCACCAGCCAAGCCATGTCTTGGTGCTTGTTGGAAAGTTCTGGCGATGAGGCATTCTGCCAAATGGCTTTGACAGTCTGCTCAGGGAACTGCTCAATAGGATCCACCCTCTCCTTTTCCCAAAGGGTCTCAAGGACACTATGTGCTGACCACTTCCTGGTGGACTTGTGGTCAAAGGTGTTTTTCTTCATAATTTGCTCCACGAAGGACAGGTGATACGGAGCATTCCGCGGCAGCGAGGCCAGGCCCATCCTTCGCAACACCGGGGACAGGTAGAACCTCGTAGTGACACTTGGTGTTTGTGTACCGGGGATCCACGCACAGCTTGATGCGGCTGCACACAAAGATGGCCATCAGGGTGAGGGTGGCACTGGACGTGTTTTTCCCCCCCCCATTGCCCAGATCTTTATACATGCTGTCCCTCCGGACCCGGTCCATCTTTGATCTCCACATGAAGTGGAAGATGGCCCGGGTGACTGCGACGGCACAGGTTCTGGGAATAGGCCAGACCTGTGCCACAAATAACAACACTGACAGTACCTCACACCTGATTACCAGGATTTTTCCTGCGATGAAGAGCGACCTTTGCTTCCACCAGCCTAATTTCTGCCTCACTTTCCTGATCCACTCCTCCCAAGACTTGGCGCACGCCCCAGCCACTCCGAACCAAATACCCAGCATCTTCAGATGGTCAGTCCTGATGGTGAAGGGGATCGAGGATTGGTTGGCCCAGTTCCCGAAGAGCATGGTCTCACTCTTGCCTTGGTTTACCTTGGCCCCCGAGGCCCGTTCGAACTGGTCACATATGCACATCAGTCTGGGCACGGACAGTGGATCCGAGCAGAAAACGGCGACATCATCCATGTACAGGGAGGCCTTAACCTGCAGGCCCCCCGCTGCCAGGAATAGTCACTCCTCCCAGGCTCGCATTCTTCCTGATGGATTCAGCAGATGGCTCTATGCAGCACACAAACAAGGCAGGAGAGAGGGGGCAGCCCTGCCTGACTCCAGATCTGACTGGGAAGTTATCTGATTCCCATCCATTGATTGAGACTGCACTGACAATACTGGTGTAGAGCAGTCTGATCCAATTGCAGATTCCCTCCCCAAAGCCCATTTTGGAGAGAATATCCCTCATATACATATGCAATATCCTGTCAAAGGCTTTCTCCTGGTCCAGGCTGATCAGGCAGGTGTCCAACCCTCTGTCCTGCACGTAGGCGATCGTATCCCTGAGGAGTGTGAGACTCTCAGCGATCTTCCTGCCCCGCACAGCACAGGTTTGGTCAGGGTGAATCACCGACCCCAGAGCAGACTTGACCCAGTTGGCGATGACCTTAGACAAGATTTTGTAATCCGCATTTTATAGTGAGATTGGTCTCCAATTTCTGAGTTCCTCCCTCTCCCCATTTTGCTTGTAGATGAGGGTGATGATGCCTTTCCTCATGGATTCGCTCATGGTACCTGCCACAAGCATACTGACATATACCTCCAGCAGGTCCTGGCCAATCAAGTCCCATAGAGCAGAATAGAACTCGACTGGTAAACTGTCGCTTCCGGGAGTTTTATTCTTTTCGAAGGACTCGAGGGCCTTAGTCAGCTCATCCAGAGATAATGGCTGGTCCAGCCTCTCCCGGTGTTCTGTCGTCTAAGACCTCCGTGATAGAGGACAGGAACGACTGGGAAGCCATGCTGTCAGTTGGCTTCAAGTGATACAGACTGGCATAGAAGGATTTGCTGATCCTCATGATGTCAGCCTGGATTTGTGAATTTCATGTTTTTAACATTTGTTGCTGAAATAACTGCACAGAGGCCAGTATGCCATCGCCAGGTCACCCTTTATTTACATGTACACGGTCCACTGGCTGTGGCCAGCCAGCTCAGAGTCAGTCCCTAAACTGAGGAGATTCTAACTTCTGTTAATTTTTCTCGTTTCTTTTTTTTTCTCTTCCCTGAATTGAGGAGATTCTAAATCTCCTGGTTAATCTCCTGTTAATATTGGTCAGCCGGGGCTTTCCTGATTGGCCCAGGTTAACAACCCTAATCAAGGACCTAGTAGTCAGTGAGGTCCACCTGCTTCCAATCACTACACTTGCATTCTGCATTGAAACGTACAGATTCCTGGGGGGGAAGGGTCCTGACAAGATCGATGCGGAGAAGTTGTTTTTCCTTGTGGGTGAGTCTAACAGCAGACGGCATCATCTCAGAGTCAGGGGTCATAGAAACATAGAAGATGGGAGCAAAGGGAGGTCAATCAGCCCATTGAGCCTATTCCGCCATTCATCACAATCATGGCTGTCCGTCCATCTCAATAGCCAAATCCTGCTTTCGCCCCATAACCTTTGATCCTATTGACCCAAGTGCTATACCTAGCCATGTCTTGAATATATTCAATGTTTTGGCGTCAACTACTTCCTGTGGTAATGCATTCCACAGGCTCACTGCAATTTGAGTGAAGAAATGTCTCATCTCTGTCCTAAATGGTTGACCCTGAATCCTCAGACTGTGACCTCCCCTGGTTCTAGACTCACCCACCATTAGGAATATCTTGTCTGCATCTACCCTGTCTGGACTTTTCCCCCTAAGAATCTTGTACATTCCAGACAGAGATGAAGAGGAATTTCTTCTGTCAGAGGGGAGTAAATCTGTGGAATTCTTTACTTCAGAGGGCTGTTGAGGCTGTGTCATTCAGTATATTCGAGGCTGGGATAGAAAGATTTTTCATCATTAAGGGAATTGAGGGTTATGATTTGATTCTTTTAAGTCACTTGAATTTGCATTGTTTTCCCATTGGAGATATCCCCAGTTCAAGAGGAGTTGGTTTGGGTTTTATAATATATTGCAGTGTTGTCAGGAGACACAGGGGATTGAAGGACTGAAGATTATATTGTTGGTTATTTTTTGATGGTCTGTTAGAGACCAGCTGATTCTCATGAAGTTAAAGGAAAGCACTGCATCTTGAAATTAGAATTTTTCTTCTAATAATTTTCATACGGTCAAATTAAAGTGAAACGTAGAACAGTATAGTGTGGGAGTAGGCCATTTGGTACAGTGAATCTGTGCTGGCCCTTTGAATGAACAATCCAATCAGTACATCTCTCCATCGCTTTCCCTGTGTCCCTGCAATTATCTTCCCCATGAAATATTCACTTGATTCCCCTTTGAATACTTCTGTTTAATCTGTTCATCCTCACCACTTCTGGCATTAAACAGTTTTTGCTGATGACCTCCCTAGTTCTTTTACAGGTTGCTTTGAAATAAAACATAATGCATTTACTCTGCCTGTCATAAAGCCACAGGTATAAATATTTCATTCATTAACACAACAGGTTTTCTCCCAGGCACTCAACTTCAATCACACGGAATTGATATAACTAAGGTCACTGTTTCAAATGGACTTACCAACCTTGAAACCACAACTTCTTGAACTGACCCACATCCATCTTCGTCTGTTGAAATCTAATTCCCAAAATATATTATACATGTTTCTCACAAAAAATATAGAGTTACCAGAGTGCAGAGTGAGATTAGTTGGCCCATTAATCTCATGCGCGTTCTCTGGGTAACAATCCAGTCAGTCCCATTCCCCCACTCTATCGCGGCAGGTCTACTTCCTTAAAGTGTCCATCCAGTTTCCTTTGAAACCATCCACCGTTTCTCCCTCCAGGTTTAAGAACAGCTTCCTCCCTCCTGATATTTGACTGATTAATGGACCTCTCTAACTTCAAATGATGTTGATCTTGCTTTGTGCACCTCTTGTACAGCCATAACCTTGTATGCCTCACTCTGTCGAAGCACCTTTTGATTTGTATGTCCTTTTTTGATAATGATCTGCCTGTACTGCTTGCAAAACAAAACTTTTCACTGTACTTCGGTACATGTGACTACAATAGATCAAATCAAAGTCAAATCAACACACTTCTGGGGAATGGGTTCCAGGTCTTCCTAATACAGAACAACTTCGATTATCCGAACATCAATTATCCAAATTTTAGATTATCCAAACAAGATCTCAAGATCCGTTAAAAACGGCATTCAGTTATCAGTTAAATGGCATTATAATGTGCATTGCCGGATTACTGAGGCATGTTTGATAACCGGTACTCAAATTACCGCTTGTTAACGATAGACCAGTTATTGGTTAAATGGCATCATAGCATGCATTGCCAGACAACCAAGGCATGTTCAGATAACCAGCACTCTGAAATTACCACTTATTTACGATCAGCTCAGTTATCCAGACAATCAATAATCTGAACAAAACATTCTCCGCCCGTCTCATTCGAATAATCAAGGTTGTTCTGTATTCCCCTCTATTTCCTGCATATAATCTGTCCCCACATCTTTGTACCTCTCGCTATTGAGAGCAGTTTTCTCTTTGTCTACCATAATCAAAACCCTTTATGATTTTGAATGCTTGCAAATAATTTCCACTTAGCCTTCTCTACCATAGCCCCCAATTAGGTTGACTTTTGACCTGAGTGGCAATCGATTTATATGATACAAAACACCTTTGTCAGAAAGTGTTAGCAATTGGCTTAATGTTGCTATTCAGGAACAGGCGAAGATATTGAAGATAAATGCAGTAAACCACATCAGCAGTAAATTTGGGGGCTATGGTGAGGGACTCATTCATTTGGGCCTTCAGTAAAACCAAATCATATTTCAGAGTGTGACAATCACCATCAACATATTTGCAAACAGCGACTCATTTCTGGCTTCAGAAAAGATTCATTTTCTAGATGGTTTGAATAAAATTCAACAGTGAAATTGGAGAGTGAAGCAAGCAGCTCAGGTTTCCAAATATAGCAATTGTACATTGTAAAGTAAAAAGTTATTGTGTTCACTGGAGGGGAGATGGAAAAGATCGAGCTCTTAAACCAGCTTTGAGAGTAATTACTCCCATTTTCCAGTTGTTCTGACATTCCGGGTTTTATTTGGTTGGTTTAAAACTCAATGAGCTCTCCAGACGTTAGCGAAATGGGACAGAGTTCTGCAGTTCATTGCTGATTCACCTCTCCAGTATCTGCGATTAGAAACAGCTGTATTGGACCCACGAGAGACAAACTCCACAAGTTTCGCGAGCGGCCCTGAAGGCGGGAACAACTGCCAAATTCTGACAGTCAAAATTAACTTGCTGTCTGCACACGAGCCAGAGGGAGAGGAAGATGCTGCTTCACTGGAAGATTAGGAAAGAAAATAGTTTCATAACGTCTGCTGTTGTGACTCACATGGAGCGGAGTTTGCAGTAAAAGTTTGCAAGTTCACAACTTTGCAGTAAAATGTGGAGAGCCAATTTGTCGTCACATTTTTGGGAAAGTCCAATAGGATTATGGGATGGTGCAGCACAGAGAGAGGCCATTCGGCCCCAACTCTTTGAAAGGGCTCTCCAATTAATCCCAGTAGGCCTGCAAATTGACTTTTTTCTTCTTCCCTGCTGGCATTGGGTATTGCTGGCTGGACCAGTCTTTATTGCCCATCGCTAATTGCGCTTTGAGAAGATGATGTTTAGCTGCTTTCTTGAACACTCCAGTCCATACATAGGTACGCCCTTAGAGAGGGTATTCCAGGATTTTGACCCAATGACAGTGAAGGAATAGCAGTATATTTCCAAGTCAGGATGCTGTGGGGTTTGGAGGGGACTTCCAGAGGATGGTATTCCCATGTATTTGTCCTTCTAGATGGAAATGGTCAGAAGGTGCTGTCTGAAAATTTTTGGTGAATTTCTACAGTGCACCTTGTAAATAGTGTACACGGCTGCTACTGAGCATTGGCAGAGGAGGGCGTAGATGCTGCAGGTAGTGGATAGAATACAGATCAAGAAGGTTACTTTGTCCTGGATGGTCTCAAGTGTTGTTGGAGCTGCACCCATCCAGGCAAGTGAGCAGTATTCCATCACACTCGTGACCTGTGCCTTGTAGATGTTGGGCAACTCTTTGAGTGTCTGTCCTCACTAAGTTGAGATGCTGCACTGTCGGAGGGTCAGTGCTGAGGGAGCATCGCACTGTCGGAGGGTCACTGCTGAGGGAGCGCCGCACTGTCAGAGGGTCAGTGCTGAGGGAGTGTCGCACTGTCGGAGAGTCAGTAATGAGAGAGCGGCCACTATCAGAGGGTCTGTGCTGAGGGAACGCCGCACTGTCGGAGAGTCAGTGCTGAGTGAATACTGCACTGTTGGAGGGTCAGTGCTGAGGAAGTGCCGCATTATCAGAGGGACAGCACTGAGGGAGCACCACACTGTCGGAGAATCAGTGCTGAGGGAGTGCCACAGTATCGGAGAGTCAATGCTGAGGGAGTGGGCACTGTTGTAGCGTCAGCGCTGAGGGAGTGCCACATTGTCGGAGGGTCAGTGCTGAGGGAGCGCCACACTGTTGGAGAGTCAGTGCTGAGTGAGTGCCGCACTGTTGAAGGGTCAATGCTGAGAGGCATTGAAGGAAATTAAAATCAAGATTTTTCTCATTGCAGGGTGAACATGGGGATGATGGGAAAGTGGAAGGTCCTCCTGGCCCCCCTGGAGATAGGGTAAGTCCCATTTTTTAATACAAACATTAATTATTTTACTAATAAGCCAAATCTTCCATTAATATTGTCTTCAATAACTCTCGAGGCAATGTTAATCTTTCTTTTTATAGCCCTACCTACCTTTGATGCTCACTTTAGTAGATTATATATCCATATTTGGACTCTGCTCCATTTTTCCATCCAAAGTTAGTATTTTTATTTCCAAAAGGCATTGCCTCACATTTCTCTGCGTTGAATTGCATGTGGAATCATTCTGCTTTTCCTGCAAACTTCATTCTGGAAATGAAACACTGCAGAGGTTGGAAACCTAAGCTAAAAACAGAAATATTGGAAATAATCAGTAGGTCAGTCAGCATCCAGGGAGAGAGAAGCAGATTAATGGGTAGCATTGAACGGAGATGATGGAGTCTTACCCCAACAGCTGTGAAACCAGTGCACTCTCCATGTCTCTTCCTTTCAGCTTGAGGTCTTGCTCCAGGATCAGAAGTCAATATACCCTTGTTCCATCCCCCAGTCATGGGCTGGAATTGCTCAGCAGTACCACTGGGAGTGGTGGCCACTGCCAGTAATGCAGCCACTGGATGCTTAATGTTGCTGAAGGCCACAGGTGAGTGATAGCGATGATGGTCACAGGGCAGGGTCAGCAGTAAGGGCAGGGTCAGCAGTAAGGGCAGGGTCAGCAGTAAGGACATCACCCCTTGTTTGGACCCCAACTATTCACATTATACCGTAACGATGCGGATGAAGGAACTGAGGGTATTGTTGCTAAGTTTGCAGGTGACATAAAGATGGGGAAGAAGTGTTGAGGAAGTGGGGAGACTGCAGAAGGTCATAGAGCAAGCTAGGAGTGTGGGCAAAGAAGTGGACAGATGGAACACAATGTGGGACAGTGTGAGGTTAGAACAGAAAGAATAGAGGTGTAGACTATTTTCTAAATGGGGAAGGGCTTCAGAAATCTGAAGCACAAGTGGACTTGGGAGGCCTAGTTCAGGATTCTCTTCATGCTAACATGCAGGTTCATTTGGCAGTTAGGAAGATAAGTGCAATGTTAGCATTCATTTCAAGAGGGTTAGAATACAGGAGCAGGGATGTACTGCTGAGGCTGCATAAGGCTCTAGTCAGATCGCATTTAGAATATTGCGAGCAGTTTTGGGCTCCGTATCTAAGGAAGGATGTGCGGCCTTTGGAGGGAGTCCTGAGGAGGTTTGCAAGAATGATCCTGGGGACAAAGTGCTTGTGTTTTAAGAAGCGGTTGAGGACTCTGAGTCTGTCCTTGATGGACTTTAGAAGGATGAGGTGGATTCTGATTGAAGCTATAGAATACTGAGAGGCCTGGATAGAGTGGACATGGAGAAGATGTTTCCATGAGTAGGAGAGACTAAGACACGAGGGCATAGCCTCAGAGTGAAGGAATGACCTTTTAGAACTGAGATGAGGAGGAATTTCTTTGGCCAGAAATGGGGAATCGGTGGAACTCATTGCCACAGAAGGCTGCCATTGAGTGTACTTAAAACAGAGATAGATAGGAAATAACACAGCCGCTTCACATCAATTGTGTCTGGCTTCCAAAATCTGCAGTCCTTACTGTCTCCAAGAGATAGATAGGATCATGGTGTCATTAATATCATTACCAAGGGTTCAGTACTCAGGGCTGGAGCTGGTGTCATTACCAAGGGTTCAGTACTCGGGGCTGGAGATGGTGTCATTATCATCATTACCAAGGGTTTAGTACTCAGGGCTGGAGATGGTGTCATTATCATCATTACCAAGGGTTCAGTGGGCGGCACGGTGGCACAGTGGTTAGCACTGCTGCCTCACAGCGCCAGAGACCCAGGTTCAGTTCCTGCCTCAGGCGACTGACTGTGTGGAATTTGCACATTCTCCCCGTGTCTGCGTGGGTTTCCTCCGGGTGTTCCGGTTTCCTCCCACAGTCCAAAAATGTGCAGGTCAGGTGAATTGGCCATGCTAAATTGCCCGTAGTGTTAGGTAAGGGGCAAATGTATGGATGGGTTGCGCTTCGGCGGGTCGGTGTGGACTTGTTGGGCCGAAGGGCCTGTTTCCACACTGTAAAGTAATCTAATATAATCTAATCTACTCGGGGCTGGAGATTGTGTCATTACCGTCATTACCAAGGGTTCAGTACTCGGGGCTGGAGATGGTGTCATTACCATCATTACCAAGGATTCAGTACTCGGGGCTGGAGATGGTGTCATTACCATCATTACCAAGGATTCAGTACTCTGGGCTGGAGATGATGTCATTACCATCATTACCAAGGGTTCAGTATTTGGGGCAGGAGATGGTGTAGTTACCGTCATTACCAAGGTTTCAGTACTCGGGGCTGGAGATGGTGTCATTACCGTCATTACCAAGGGTTCAGTTCTCGGGGCTGGAGATGGTGTCATTATCATCATTACCAAGGTTTTAGTACTCGGGGCTGGAGATGGTGTCATTACCGTCATTACCAAGGGTTCAGTACTCGGGGCTGAAGATGGTGTCATTATCATCATTACCAAGGGTTCAGTACTCGGGGCTGGAGATTGTGTCATTACCATCATGACCAAGGATTCAGTATTTGGGGCTGGAGATGGTGTCATTACCATCATTACCAAGGGTTCAGTATTTGGGGCCGGAGATGGTGTCATTACCATCATTACCAAGAGTTCAGTATTTGGGGCTGGAGATGGTGTCATTACCGTTATTACCAAGGATTCAGTACTCGGGACTGGAGGTAGACAATAGACAATAGGTGCAGGAGTAGGCCATACTGCCCTTCGAGCCTGCACCGCCATTCAATATGATCATGGCTGATCATTCCTAATCAGTATCCTCTTCCTGCCTTATCTCCATAACCCTTGATTCCACTATCCTTGAGAGCTCTAGGTCATCCTTGAGGTGGTGTCATTACCATCTTCTCATCTCTTCCTTGTCGATAAAGTGCAATGGCCATTTCTGGTCTGTATTCTTTTGTAAATTACTGCACTGGGGATCCCGTATAGGCCAGAAACACAGCTCCTCTCCCTTGGAGCAGCACCAGAGAATCCTGGGTGTTTGAGGCTCAGTGGGACAAACATCAACTGCACCCAGAGGGCCAACAAGTCGGTGAAAAGCACTCAGCCTGAAACGTGATGGCATTTCAATACAAACTGTTGTCCTTGACCAACAGTTGCAGACTGCCACATTCTAAGCTTCAGGTTCACATCACTGTAGTTTGGGGCAGCTGTCGGACAGGCATAGTGGGAACAGTCCCTGTCTGATCAAAAGCAGAAGTTGCTGGAAAAGCTCAGCAGGTCTGGCAGTGACCCTTCCCTCAATTCGGACCCAAAATATTAACTCTTATTTCTCTTCACAGACGCTGCCAAACCTGCTGAGCTTTTCCAGCAACTTCTGTTTTTGTTTCGGATTTACCGCATCCGAAGGTCTTCTGGATTTTATTTAGTCACTGTCTAATGCCCCTCAGTAACACATTGAGGGGCAGCAAACTGTCGATCCCTCTGGGCTGTGTGCCTTACCAAGACTGTGTGTGTGTGTGAATAGCGAGAGGGTCAAAAATACATTGTGGCACCTCAGCATCGACTGTGGTGTTTCAAGAAAAGCATTGTTTTGCTGCCTCTTTTAGAATGCTTCCTGTAAATATTAACACTGCAATCATGCTGAGCAAAACATGGAGACAAGTGGATTTTTATTGCAGGTTCTGGAATATTTATAACATTTCTAAATGTAATATGCTCCAAGACCAGATGATTGGCTGTGGGGGAATCACAGTGGAGCTGAGTCAAAGATTTTCCAGGCTAGTGTTCAGAGAGTGCACCATGCAGTTGCATACTTAGCCAGTATTGATTATGAAGGATTTGCTATCCCTTATCTAGTATGCTGCTGACTGTTCTCCACATTTGGAGTTTTGTGTGCAGTTTTGGGTCCTATATCTCAGGAAGGGTGTACTGACAGTGGAGCTTGTTCAGAGGAGATTCAGGAGAATGGTCCCAGGAATGAACAGCTCAGCACATAAGGAAAGCTTGAAGACTCTGCTTCTTTACTCGATGGAGTTTAGAAGAATGAGGGGGGATCTAATTGAAACTTACAGAATATTGAATGACCTGGACAGAGTGGATGCTGGAAAGATGTTTCCATTGGCGAGAGGGACAAGGACCCGAGGGCACAGCCTTAGAGTAAAGTGAAGACCTTTTGGAATGGAGATAAGGAGAAACGTCTTCAGCCAGAGAGTGGGAAATCTGTGGGATTCATTGCCACAGAAGGCTGTGGAGGCCAGGTCATTGACTATATTTAAGACAGAGATAGGAAAGTTCTTGATTATGAAGCGGATCAAGGGTTATGGGGAGAAAGCAGGAGAATGGGGTCGAGAAACTTATTAGCAGGAAGTGAGGACTGCAGATGCTGGAGATCAGAGCTGAAAATGTGTTGCTGGAAAAGCACAGCAGGTCAGGCAGCATCCAAGGAGCAGGAGAATCGACATTTCGGGCATGAGCCCTTCTTGAAGAAGGGCTCATGCCCGGAATGTTGATTCTCCTGCTATTGAGAAACTTATTAGCCATGATTGAATGGCAGAGCAGACTCGATGGGCTGAATGGCCTAATTTCTGCTTCTATGTCATGGCCTGGGCGGGACACAGCTCATAGCTTGAATATACATGAATCTTCCCGCTGGTGATGTAGAGGGAGTGTCCTATAGCAACACCTGGTTTGGAAGTGTGCTAATAATCTCATTCAACATGGGCCAAAATCCATCAGTAGCCTAATCCCCACAGTAAATCTCCTTCTTCTGGAAGCAAGAACAGTTCAGTGAGAGTCTTGAAGACTGAAATCATGGTTAACTGACTGAGGGGTGACCTCAAAGAGGTCTATAAAATCATGAGGGCATGGATAGGGTGAATAGCCAAGGCCTTTTCCCCAGAGTGGGGGAGTCCAGAATTAGAGGGCATAGGTTTAAGGTGAGAGGGGAAAGATTTAGAAGGGACCTAAAGAGCAATTTCACACAGGGTGGTACATGTATGGAATGAACTGCCAGAGGAAGTAGTGGAGGCTGGTACAATTGCAACATTTAAAAGGCATCTGGATGGGTATATGAAGAGGAAGGGTTTAGAGGGATATGAGCCAAGTACTGGCAAATGGGACTAGATTAGGTTAGGATATCTGGTTAGCATGGACGAGTTGAACTGAAGGGTCTGTTTCCATGCTGTACATCTCTATGACTCTAAATGGCCTATCGCTGCCACTAAAATGAAGAGAAATGAAATCGAGGAATTATAGACACCTCTGCCAACTCTCCGTACATTCTCATTCTGAGCACAATGTCAAAGGCCCACATCTGAGCTGCAAGCAGTGAGCTGATATAACCTAATTAGAGCGGTAGTCAGCATGACAATTACAATACGTCTGCAGTGAATAACAAAGACAATTCAGTTTCCGATTGCTAAATTGTTCCCAGAACACTTGGGGTTAGTGCGCATTGAACTCCCAACAGATGCTCTTGAGATAACTTCTAGCCAAGGCTCGCAATTTCAAACTCCAAATAATTTACTTAACTCTTGCTACCTCACCCCAGCTTTGGCAATGATCCAAGTGCTAAGGAGTTTCTACTCTACTTGCTCTGGCATATTGTCCCCAGCTGGTTTGTGAAGAAATAGCTCCCGGACTTTCAGGAAAATGTTAGCTATCCAAAGCAAAGCATAGGCTAAGAAGCAGGGGCTTGGTTAGCTCAATTGGCTGGATGGCTGGCTTGCAATGCATGAGTGACACTGACAGTAAGGATTCAATTGCCACACTGGCTGATGTTACTATGAAGGATGGCATGGTGGCTCAGTGGTTAGCACTGCTGCCTCACAGCATCAGGGACCCAGGTTTGATTCCACCCTCAGATGATGGCCTGTGTGGAGAGTTTGTACGTTCTCCCCATGTCTGTGTGGGTTTCCTCCCAAGGTTAGGTGGATTGGTCATGCTAAATTGTGAAGCTAGGTGGGTCAGCCATGGGGAATGCAGGGTTAGGAGGGTGGGATGCTCTTCGGTGAGTTGGTGCAGGCTGAATGGCCTAATTCCACACTGTAGGGATTTTATGATTCTCAATTATCTCCTCTCAGGTCAAACCATCATCAGTTATCTTTCGCTCTCATGAGAGAGCAGGGGGCTGTGGTAATTTTTACCTTAGTTGGGACATGAAGGTCCCTTTTCCAGGGAGATCAAAGAATTATATTTATGTATATCCTTTCATAACCACTGGATATGGTAAAGCCCTCAATAGCTAGTGGAAAACAATCACTGTTGCAATCAGCAAACTCAATAGCCAACCAGTGCACACCAAGCTCCTTCAAACAGGAATTGAGAAATAAAGACTTGCGTTTATGTAGCACCTTTCACACCTAGCAGACCAGCCGCTGAAGTACCTTTTGAAGTGTGGTCGCTGCCGGTCGTGTAAGAGGCAGCAACTGTAAAGTGGTTGTGAGATGATGATCTGATTTTGTGATGTTACTTGTAAGAGATTGATGCTGGCCCAGAGAGAGCTCCCTTGCCCTTTCCCACCTACCCACCTCATGTCCCAATCCAAGAAGGGTACTTTCCAGCAGTGCAGCACCCCCCCTCTGGCCCACTCTGGAATGTGAACCTTGAACTCTAAGCTCCTGGAATGAGATGTGATCCCAAGACCTTCCCATCAAAGGGGAGAAGGTAAATTTAAATCAGAAATCTTCTGTCACAACTGATTTTCCAACAGCAAATAGGAGCAGAGGATCATCTAATTGCCCCTGTTCTAGGTTCAACTGTAGCATCCCTCACTGCATAGTCATGTGAAGAAGATAGATGGTATGTTGGCTTTCATAGTAAGAGGACTCAAGTACAGGAGCAGAGGTGTATAGCCTGCACATCCCTAGACACTTTATCATGGCCAATCCACCTAACCTTGGACTGTGGGAGGAAACCCATACAGGCATGGGCAGAATGTACAAACTACACAGACAGTCACCAAGGGTGGAATCAAACCTAGGTCCCTAGAGCTGTCAGTATGTCATCCTTCATGGTAATATCAGCCAGTGTGGGAATTGAACCCCTGCTATTAGTGTCACTCATGCATTTCAAACCAGCCATCCAGCCAACTGTGCTAACCAAGTCCCCAGTTTCCTAGCCAGTGCTTTACTTGGTATAACTAAAACTTTGCAGAAAGTGCAGAAGCACTTCATGAACCAGTGTGCCCTGGTGAAACAGAAATGGACCCTTTGGCTCATTGAGTCTACAGGTCAAAGAACAGCACGTAACAATTCTAATACCATTAGGTATAGTCCTTAGGGACAAAGGGATTAAAGGGTGTGGGGGGAAAGCAGGATGATGCCATGATCATACTGAATGGCGGAGCAGGCTTGATGGGCTGAATGGCCTACTCCTGCTCCAATCTTCGATATTTACCCATAATTCTGATAGTATGCAAACGTCTATTGCTCACTGTCCTGACTGTACAGAACAACTGGGCATCCACAACTGTCTGGGAAGGAGAATTTCAAAAATCACACAATCCTTTGAGTGAAGAGACCCATCATAGGTGTTCTAAACAGGTGACCCCTTATTCTGAAGCTGTGACCCAACGTGCTGGAATTCCTGATCAATGGGGGCAAGTATTCTCTCACATATAGCCCTGCTCGAAGATCACCTCTGAATGTTTTATCCACTATTTCTGGCGAAAGAGGAGAAATGTTTGAACTAACGCAAGTGTTATGTTTCCACAGGGCCCAATCGGAGAGCGAGGAGAGAGAGGTGAACCTGGAGATCCTGGTTATGTTGTAGGTTATTCAATATTTCTCTCAGTGTCTGTCTGTCCCACTGATTTGATTTGATTGATTCAATTTATCATTTTCACAGTGAAAAGTATTGTTTTGTGCACAATCCATCTTCATTGATCAACACAATTTGGTCACCTGGCATAGTATGTGACAGTGACAAGTAAAATCATGTTACATAAGTACATCAGGGTAAATAGAACAGAATGCAGAATAAAGTGTTACAGCTACAGAGAAGGTGCAGAGAAGGATCAGCTTGAATATATGAGAGGTCTGTTCATAAATCTGATAACGACAATGAAAAAGCTGTTCTTGTATTTGTTGGTATGTGTTTTCAAGCTTTTGTATCTTCTGCCCAATGGAAGAGGGTGTAAGAGAGTATAACCAGGATGGGAGGGGTCTTTGATGATGTTGGCTGAGTTCCCAAGTCAGTGGGAAGTGTAGACTGAGCCAGTGGACGGAAAGCTGGTTTGTGTGATGGGCTGGGCAAATGGGACTGTACACTGCCCTGTAAAAATGGCCGTGACAACCCTTCTCCAGCTGGTAGTCACCATCACTTGTGGTTCATTTATCTGTGATTTAACCAGCTGGTCCAATCTGTGAAGGTGTAGAGATTGTCAATGAATGACAATGCTCATCCTTCCATGAACACCTCACTCTCATACAGTGAAACCTGGCCATTTTTTGACATTGATTGTATGTCGTATTTGAGGTTTCTGGTTGTGAAACTGCTGACATCAAAGTCAAAGACCAAGCAAAAAAACACATTCTATTTATATAGCATCCTCTGTGTCATAACACGCCCCCAGCTGTATTCCGGGGGTGATTATCACACAGAAATTTGTCACTGTCACATACTATGCCAGATGACCAAATCGTATTGGTCAATGAAGATTTTTTCATTCACTCATGGGTGTCGCTAACTGGGCCAGCACTTAATGCCCGTCCCTAGTTGCCCCTTGAGAAGATGCTTGTGAGCTGCTGCACGGTGGTTACCACTGCTGTCTCACAGCAACAGGGACTAGGGTTCAATTCCAGCCTCAGGTGGCTGTCTGTGTGGAGTTTGCAAATTCTCCCTGTCTCTGTATGGGTTTCCTCCGGGTGCTCCAGTTTCCTCTCACAGTCCAAAGATGGGCAGGCCAATTTGATTGGCCATGCTAAATTGCCCATAGTGTCCAGGGATGTGCAGGCTAGGTGGGTTAGCCATGGGATTACAGGGATATGGTAGTTGTTGTGGGTTTGGTGGGGCCTGCTTCCACACTGTAGGGATTATATGAGCTACCTTCTTGAATTGCTGTAGAGAGATACATAATATTAGGCATGTTATTGGGAGGGTTGTCAAGGAAGAGAGAGGCTTAAGCGGCGGTGGGGAAGGGATTGTTCTTATTCATTCAAAGGGATGGGGGTGTGGCTGACTAGGCCAACATTAATTGGCCATTCGTAATCATCTCAGACCAAGTGGTGGAGAGCTACCTTCTCCTACCATTACAGTCCATGTTGTGTCAATACTCCCACAGTGCTGTTAGTTTCCAGGGTTTTGACCCAGCGAACACTGAAGGAGCAGCGATATATTGTCTGGATGATGAGGGATTTGCAGAAATGGTGTTGCCATGTATCTGCTGCCCTTTCCTTTCAAGGGGTAGGTTTGGAAGGTGCTATCAAAGCCTTGACAACCAAAAGCACTGGGAGGGTGATGAGCAAAGAGGGGAAGTGAAGCCTGTTAACACACTGTCGGCTGGTGTTGGAATGGGCAGGCGTACTGTCCCATTAACTCACAGAGCTGTGTTGGAGTCTGCCTTACTGCCTGGACTGCAGGAAGAGCCCCCTGCATTATTTTGACTTCAATGAACATTCCTCTTGACGAGTGGATTGGACAGTCAGGACAGCAGCTAAAGAGAACAGGGAAAAGCCCTCCTTTCAGAAAGGTGTGTTGTACACTTCTGCAATTAGTGAGTGAATCTCAGTCATATCTCCTGGGGCTGGCACAGTAATCACCTGAGCTCATTTCTGCCACTTGATGCAATTTGGCTCTGAACTGGTCTCTTGTTTGGCGACAGATTAGTCTGACAGATGGACAAATACTGTCACAGGCTGAGATTTCATAGGTGTGAAAACTGGCATTGAGTCACAGGACTCAAGGTGTGCAGACAAAATGCTGACCGTAAAATGTCTGCAGCTTAGGGAGCCAGTGATGCAGTGGTAATATTCCTACCTCTGAGCCAGGAGGTTGATATGATTTGATCTTGATTTTATTGTCATGTGTACTCAAGTATAGTGAAAAGTGTACAATGTCACCACACAAGGCGCCATCTTAGATACAAGAACCCAGGTACAAAATCTTAAGAACAAGGTCCCACCTGCTTCCCAGAGGGGTGCAATAGCATGTCTGAACAGGTCGACTAGAGAATATCAATGTAATGGAATTAAGAGGCTCTTGTGGTGCAATGGTAGCGTCCCTCCCTCTAAGCCATGAGGCCTGCTCCAGAGGTGTGTCCTAACATGTCCAAAAATGATTGCGTGTTTGTCAGGTGGCCTTGTAGATCAGTTAGATGGCAGTTATTGTTGTTGTATGGGTAATGACAGGTGCACCTGTATCCTCCTCATGAGTGTTTCGATATTCCTTCTCCAAAGGCCAGTTTCCATCCAGTGAGCCCGAAGCCCTGGGGGGACCTCTGTGCTCGGGTCAGATTCAAGGCTGCCATGTTGGTATCTGGGCCAGGAGCAATGGTGGGGCCTGATTTCCAGGTGCTGTCATTACCTCGAGGTTTGACTATTCCGGGCTTGCCCAGTTGCCCAATTATCCACCTCGCACCTAACCTGAGTTTGATTGGGGTTCAACTGCCCCAGTCCCCGATCACACCAAATTCTATTCAGCGACCAACATTGTTTCCCCAAACAATGCCTCCTGGATTTTAAAATCTTCGTCTTTATTCACAAGGTCCTTTGTGGCCTACCCTCACCCTGAATCTTCTCGGATTACAGCTTGCACTTGGGTTTTGCCTGTGTGGGTGTGAGCACCAATCAGAATGGTGGGAGCGTAAACCTCGGGATCAGGGGCATGAACAGAGATCTCCACAAATGGGTCAAGCAGTGTTAGCCAAGCATAGCTTAGTGCTAAAGAAAATACTGGCAAGGTTTGTGAAGGTTTGTAGCTCAGGTTGAGGTTTAGGGTGTAGGTTTGCTCGCTGAGCTGTAGGTTTGGTATCCAGACGTTTCATTACCTGGCTAGGTAACATCATCAGTGGCGACCTGCAAGTGAAGCGAAGCTGTTGTCTCCTGCTTTCTATTTATATGTTTATCCTGGATGGGGTTCCTGGGGTTTATGGTGATGTCATTTCGTGTTCGTTTTCTGAGGGGTTGATAGATGGTATCTGCATCTACCAATACTGGCACTTCACCTCATTGGTACATCTATCAATGTCCCTGATTGACACCTGTCCCCCAATGGAAACCAAAACAATAAACCTGGCGATTACCAGCCTGCGACAGGGTGGCTCAATTGTTAGCACTGCTGCCTCACAGCGCCGGGGACCCGAGTTTGATTCCAGCCTCGGGCGACTGCCTGTGTGGAGTTTGCAAGTTCTCCCTGTGTCTGTGTGGGTTTCCTCCGGGTGCTCCAGTTTTCTCCCACAGTCAAAAGATGTGTAGGTTAGGTCGGATTGGTCATGCTAAATTGCCCATAGTGTCCAGGGATATGCGGCTAGGTGGATTGGCCATGGGAAATTGCCCCTACTGTGCAGTGAGGTGGGTTAGCCATGGGAAATGTGGGGTTACGGGTCTGGGTGGGTTGCTCTTCAGAGGGTCAGTATGGACTGAATAGCCTGCAGGGACTTTATAACTCTTGGTGTGATCTGAACCTGTGTCATTTGGCTGAGAGATAGGGACACTGCCACTGCACCATGAAAGCCCTAGATGCTCTTGGTTATTCTTTCTTTCCTGTTGGATATTTCTGACACACCTCTATAGCAGGTGGGACTTGAACCCGAACCTCCTGGTCTGGGAGTGGGGACACTACCACAAGAGCCTTTCTTTCCCTCTTAAATATGACCAACAACATGCATCAGCTGTAACAGAGGGCTCATTTGGGTTATGAACCCAGGATATCTTGCATGGTCGTTGTCCAACACATCCCAGAGAGAGAACTATGTTCCTAAACCATTGTGGAGCAGAGTCCTCTCCTGTCTATTGCAAACAGAAGTTTCCACTTTGATCGTTTCCCAGTGTGACAATTTATACTGGTTTATCCCTCAGCGATCACTGACAGCACAGAGGATTATCACACGTGGCTTCCTAACTGGCTTCTACTGGTATACCATCTCTGTTATCCCTTTCTATAAAAGGTCATCCCCACATTGAATGAGAGCAATAGGCAGTGCACAGACATAATGTTACTTGAGTGTTTAGATTAAAATTCACAGAGTGTAATCGAACTCTGTTGGATTTGGCACCGTTAGTATTGACTGGTTTCCATCCACTTACAGGGCCAGCGAGGGCTGGATGGAGAGAGGGGGAAACAAGGTCAGCAAGGTTTACCGGTAAGTGCACATTGACACTTTATTAAAACCCACAAGCTGGTGTAAATCCTCCCTGAGATTAAGATTTCATTTTATTAGAATGCAGAACATTTCTTATCCAGCTCTGTAAACTCTTTGAGTGCTGCGGATTATTTGTGTGATTGAGAGTTCCTTTGGATGGGAAAGGTTTTGCAGTAATTGATTCCACATGTAAGAACACAGACTTACAAGCGATGCAGATAATTCCTTCATTGTTTGTTTTGAACTTCTAGGGTAACCCAGGACCTCCAGGTAAACCAGGTGTGAAAGGTTCGAAGGGTCAAGCGGTAGGTGACTGTAGCTCAACTGCCCTACAACAAACTAAACATTTCATCTAGCCAGCTCAAGTCTTGGGAGTGCTACTTTGGCATATTGTACCTGCTGCAGTTTAACTGCTCCTGCACTAATATTTCACCTTTTTTAAGATTTACAGAAACAGATAGTCAGTATTAGTTATCATCAAGCACATACACGCAGGGGGCTGCTGGTATGAGGCAAAGTTAAGACTGAGCAATTCAACAGACTGCCTTCACAAATAAATGTATGTATTGTCGCAAGTCACCGGAGCATTGCGCCGGAAATCAAATCCCACAATCCCTGGAGTTGTCACAGTTGTGCAAAGATTCAGTCAAACTATCCAAAGTCCCCAGTTCACCAACTCAGATCATATAAGTGGCTCTGTAGGTTTCTGAACTTAAAAACAAGTAACTGTTTATTATACACCCCTGTATCCAAACTGCCTTATGCTTACATATGATGACTGACAGGTAATATCCAACATCAGTTTCTCTTGTCCTTAATGACATTAACACTTATAACAGGATAATAATTCTTATAAAAACTATTATTCATATATTATCTGCTTACATATATATATATATATATATATATATAATTATAAATAAAGCACGATACTCTAACAATGGTTTATTTGGATTTTCTACAAAATTGACATCTCTTTTTAAATCTGTAATCAATTATCTATTAAAGTAAGACTTCCATGTGGTTTTCCCAGGTGCAGTTCCACATTTTAAAAACCTATGTGCCTTCATGCTAAATCTCTCTGTACTTTGCCTTGTACTTGCAATATCCTTTTCTTTAAAATGTTCTTGTATCTCTAAATGTATTATCTCATATTCCTTGCATTGAACATTATTTGCCGCCAGCCAGCCCACTACGTTGCTGTGTCCATATCCGCCTGCTACAATAGTTCACCTCATCTTCACCCACAGAATGGTCTTACCCACTTTATCTTTAAACTGCTATATTTTCAAAGTAAGACTGTAAGACATAGGAGCAGAGGTAGTCAATTCAGCCCGTGAGGCTGCTGCACCATTCGGTGAGATCATGACTGATCTGGTATACCTCAGTTCCACTTTTCTACCTTTACCCCATAATTCTTGATGCCCTTACTGATTAAAAACATCTATCTCAGCCTTGAATATAACATCATGCAATCCCTACAGTGTGGAAGCAGGCCATTCAGCCCATCAAGTCCACACTGACCCACCGAAGTGCACCCAGACCCACCCCACTACCCTGTAACGCTGCATTTCCAGTGGCTAATCCACCTTGTCTACACATCTTTGGACTTAATAGACTTTGAATATTAATATAGTTAATGACCTAGTTTCAACCACCGTCTGCAATAAAGAATTCTGACAAAGAGTTTCAACCCGAAACATTGACTTTCCTGCTCCTCGGAGGTTGTCTGACCTGCTGTGCTCCACGTCTATTGACAAGGAATTCCACAGATTCACTCCCCTCTGAGAGAAGAAGTTTCTCCTCGTTTCTGTCCTATTTGGGTGACCCCTTATTCTAAACTGACGCTCTCGGGTCCTAAATTCTCCTACAAGTAGAGACATCTTTTCCACGTCTTTCCTGTCAAGTCCTCTAAGTCTTGTATGTTTCAGTAAGACCATCCCTGATTCTTCTAAACACTAACGAATACAGGCCCAATCTACTCAACCTTTCCTCATAAGACAGTCCCTCCATCCCCAGGATCAGCTGACTGAAACTTCTCTGGACTGCCTCTAATGCCAGTGTATCTTTCCTGAGATAAGAAACTCAAAACTGTTCATAGTATTCCAGCAGAGGTCTGTCTAGTGCCTTGCACAGTCTTAGCAAAACCTCCCCATTTTTATACTCCATTCCCTTGGTAATAAAGTAAGGATAAAATGTGATAACACTGAAAATGCAATTTCCACTGCTAAAATGACTAACAAACACTGACCTTCAGTAAAAACTGTAGCCTTCAGCATGTTTCAGTCTTCGTCTCCAGAAATGACTTCATTCTTCATATCTTATTTTACTCTTTGTCCCAGTTAAGATTCGCCATCAGAAAGATTGGTGTTCTTTGTGTGTGTCTGTGTATGTTTGGAGTAGAGTGATGGTGGTGCGGAATGGCATGTAGTGGGGGTGGAATGAGGAAGGACTCAGAAAATGGTATCTGAAGATGGTGAACAATGTCCCCCTTGTCTTCCCAGCACCATGCCAGTTTGCCAGATGGGAAAGATGTTGTTAGATCATCCACTTGCCTAGTGCCTAATTCACTGATATCAGTTGTGTTCCTCTATGGTTTAAGGTGGTGTTTTGCCAACCTGGGAGTCACTGCCTCTCAGCAAAGGTGGAGAAGTCCACGAAGACCCTTCAGTGGGCTCTGAGGGAGGATTGGGGAGTTGGTGGGTGGGGGGGGGTCACTCTTCACCTCGTGAAAGGGATCTCTCCCTAGAACACCAGCCCCAGCGCGAATGGTCACAACATGGGTACCCACCTGTCCTCAGCAACACAAGACCCAATTCCCCCTCCTCACTGGGACCATCTTGATAGACCCCAGCTGCCCCAGACCCTACTTACCTGATAAGCATCAATATATCCCAGCAATGATCATCGGTTTACATTGAGGCTGGGAGAGGTTGCGGTAGAGAGGTTTTTAATCAGTAAGAGAATTGATGGTCATGGGGAAAAAACAGGAAAGCGGAGTTGGGAACGATCAGATCAGCCACAATCTCATTGAATGGCGGAGCCGACTTGATGGGCTGAATGGTCTCCTGCTCCTATTTCTTCTGGTTATAGCGACGACGGTGCTGTTAGGGTGACTGAGCCAACTGTGAGGTGCAGCCTCCACTATCAGTCCCAGTGCTGAGACCCGTACCACCCAGCTAACCAAACCCGCACCACACGGTGCAGTCCTGACCTGATCAAAGGGGACAGTCAACGTGAGCAAGATTGTCAGAGGAAAGCAATACACTTCCCATTTGCTACTGAGTACTCTAACTTGCATTCCAACCGGAAATAATGAAAGAGCACATGTTTGGCAGGTCTGGATGGGATTGGCGGCAGAGTGAGATTGTGTAAGGTTAGGACGTGAGTAGTCAGCAGCTTAATGAATGATAACTGAGAGAGCAGGCAGACTGAGCCAAACTACAGCGTATCACGTCAGTCTGGCAGAATCGTTCTCTCAGCGTGAATGTTTAATAGAATTTACATCTGGGGAAAAGTAGTCACCAAATGTTCCAGTTACATATTAACTTGCAGCTTTTTGTGAAATCTGAATCCAGAGAAACAGGCCAAATAGCATCAGGGGGATAGATCCTGGTTAAGGCTGCCTTCTGATCTACGCAGTGATCTGACTGAGATTTCAACCGCCTTTATTTTTGCATGATCTGTGTCTGAGACATTCGGGGTGGAAGCAGACCGGTGGAAACAGACAAATCAACTCGTGGGCACGGAGCCAACCATCCTGTAATTAATCAGGCAACAGGAAAGGGGAGCAACTTAGCAACAGCTAGCTCCCTTCTTGCTATTTACTTGATACCTCACTGGACAAGATTGGGAGCTCACTATCCACCAAGTCTAATCTTTATTCTGTTTGTTGAGTCATTACAACGCACAAGAATTCATTCAGCCCATCAACTTCTCTCTATATAGGGTGGTATTCCCTCTAATTTAAGACCATAACACCTTGAAACAGAAGTAGGCTGCACTGATCCAGTTGGTTGACCTCATAGAATATGAGTTCCCAGATTGGGGCCATTGATCTGGTCCAATCAGGGAACCCTGGCTGACATAAAAAAAGGCTGAGTGTCGGGGATACTAGAACATAGAACCAATCCGAAGCCATCCTATCTGACACCAACTGACCCTGACTCTGAAGTTTTGGTCACCGTGTCTATCAAAGGATTGATATTTTCTACATCAACCTGTTGAGAGATATTTTTACACACCTCTGAAGGAGATGGGACGTGAATGCAGGCTTTCTAATCAAGGACTGTTGGTTAGTACATAAAAAGGTGGTTTGGTGATGAGATACCAGCCTCTGTGAGGTTATTTCAGGCCGTTCAGCCTATCGAGCCTCCTCCACCATTCAGTGAGATCATGGCTAATCTAATCATCCTTAACTCCACTTTGCAAATGGAGACCTCCAGCCACTGGGGGGAGCTGTGAGGCCCATGCATGCCAGTGTCTGGAGAAATCAGAATGTCAACCACATAGTTAAAAATCACACAACACCAGGTTATAGTCCAACAAGTTAATTGGAAGCACTAGCTTTCGGAGCGCTGCTCCTTCATCAGGTGGTTACACAACCACCTGATGAAAGAGCAGTGCTCCGAAAGTTAGTGCTTCCAATTAAACCTGTTGGACTATAACCTGGTGTTGTGTGACTTTTAACTTTGTAAACCCCAGTTCAACACCAGCATCTCCAAATCGTGTCAACCACATAGGGCTTAGAGGGAATGTCACTGTTCAGCAGGACAGATACCCAACAGAGGACATTACTCATCCCCTACTGAGAGCCTTGAAACAACATCCCCTACCCCTTGTAATAGGTTTAACCAACCTATTCAAATGTCCCGAGACACATCTCTGGGGCAGCTGGGGCCAACCCTGCTCCCCACCCCCTGATTTGTGTCAGAGGTAGGGACACTGCCGCTGTACCACAGGAGCCCCACTGAGCAGGAGTGTGGTAAAACTGGAAGTAAAGGGTTCCCATTGCATCAGCCAGGAATCGAACCCAAGCTGCCCACCTGGCAGGTGAGAATTCTATCACTGAAACACAAAAGCATAGGAGGAAAATCGCAACAGCTATTTTATTGTTTGTAAAGATCATCACCAAATCGCCCCCCTCCATTTCACCAGTTAAAATAAGCAAAGCTGACCCCCATACCCAGAGATGGTGCAAGATTAAGGATAAGGTAAGAGGGAAGGGTTACATTCGAATGGAGTTGTGGGGGATGTAGTACACCCAGCCCCCATGTTGCTCAAATTTGTTTAAAGGCATCGAGAGTATTGGTGGGCATTATGTGTCCACCCTTCAAAGACATCCAGGCATGATCTTACTTGTCTGCCATTTTTTAAAATATGCTTTATTCCCATCACCAAACCTCCTGTGTAATTTTTCACCTGTTATCCACTGCCAGTAATCACCTGTGTTTCCAATTAATAACCAACTTACATGTGGGGTCCATTAAGGGTAGTGCTAATGACATCAAAGGTGAGGGAAAGGTAGGGAGAACGGGGCAGGATTAAAACAAAACAGAGTTGGAAGGGCAGATAAAACACTCAAGCCCTGGCAGTTCCCATCTCTTTCCAAATTCCTCAAGTATTGATGGACACCACGTGCTCTCTCCCCAGGGGCACCATCATGATGTCTACCTTATAAATATTTAAAAGCAACATGTTCAGACACACCTCTGGAGTAGGTGAGACTTAAACCCAGACGTCCTGGACCAGAAACAGGGACAGTTCCTCTGTCCCCACAACAGCCTTCTGCTGTATATTTTTCTGCCCCTCATCAACCTGTTTAGAGGTGTTTTACATATCCGTGGAGCAGGTGGACTTGAACTCAAGCCTCTTGGCTCAGAGGTAAGGGCAGTACCCCCATGCCTCAACAGACCTTGTTTATCTACCTTATCTCCACCTGTCATAATCTTGTACACCTGTATCAAATATCTCATCTCGATCTCCCTTGCTCCAACTTCTCTTTTCAAACCTTGGAATTAAACTCAGTCATCCAGGGAAACGTTCTGATAAAATCTATCCTTCTCTAGGAGGCTCACATCTTCCCTAAAAGGGAGATGGATCAAATTAGATGTAGTCGTGGCCTAACCAGAGCTTGACAAAGGTTAGGCATAACCTCCCAGAACATCTGTCACTTCAAAAGCATGACTGCTGAATGCGTGACTCCTCTGTTCTGTTTGTTGGGATCGTTGGCCATAATTTCAGCGATTACACTTTCCAGATGATGAGTCTACTTCTTGACCTTCATCAGCCTGACACCAAGATCTCATGTTTTATTTCATTCACAGAATTCCTCAGAACCCAGAAACTGAATTGTTTGAGGACAAGAAGTTAGCCAGCTATGGGAAGTTGTAGACTCTCTGGAAGAGTTGTGTTTCAACACTTCTGTCAGATTGTGCCAGGGGACGGTTTGCAGCAACAAAGAAAGGGTTTAAGTAGTTCCAAATCCTGCAGCAGTGTTCTGCTCTCTCACTAAGTAATTACAAACCTTTCCACTGTATCAATTGCTAACCTCCTTTCCCTGTAAGCAAGCCAGCAGTTTGAACATCGTAGTTGATGAGCAGAGTTTTGAAATTTATAATGTATTCCATGTGGACTGGCACCAAAAGTTTTTTTATTGAGAATTGGAAAAATGACAACAGTCGAAAGCTAGTCTTTCATTGAAGGGAAGCCCAAAGTTTCATCACCCTGCCCTTCCGTAGGAAATGTGAACATTGTAATATCTTCCATGTGCGGCTGTGTTTCAGGTCAGTCTTTAAACAAGTCTGAAACCAGGCCTCTGTAACATAGAGACATAGACAGTAGGAGCAGGAGTAGGCCATTTGGCCCTTCGAGCCTGCTCCACCATTCAGTATGATCGTGGCTGATCGCCCAACTCAGTGCCCCGTTCCTACTGTCTATTGCATAGCATTTGGTCCCTTTAGCCCTAAGAACTAGATCCAACTCTTTGAAAACATTCAATGTTTTGGCCTCAATGCCTTTCTATGGCAGAGAATTCCATTGGCTCCCCACTCTGAGTGGAGAAATCTCTCCTCATCTCAGTCCTAACTGGTCAACCCCATGTACTTAGATAAGGAACTGTGGCTGCTGTAAATCAGAAACAAACAGAAATTGCTGGACCTGCCATCCCAGGAATCAGTCTGGGAAATCATCACTGCACTCCTTCCATTGACAGAACATCCTTCCTCAAATGAGGAAGAATACACTCATTTATATATTCCTCAAACTACTGTAAGGAGTATGTTCATCCATTAGTGTGAAGAGTGCAGTGTGTTTGAGTGGCAGTTCCTTCATCTAATAGGTCCCAGTAAAGAGATCTTGTGGTGCACTGGGTAGTGTCCCTGCCTCTCTTCTAGAATCTCTAGGTTCAAGTCTCACTGGAGGACATGACAGCCAAGACTGGGTGCCCTCTTACTCCGACTGAGCAGATGGTTTAGTATCTTGGCACTCTTATGCTGAGTCTACTCCATTCATGTGACAATGGCTTGCCTTCATTGGTCAGTGCATTGAGTACAGGAGTTGGGATGTCCTGTTACAGCTGTACAAGACACTGGTGAGGCCACATTTGGAGTATTGTGTACAATTCTGGTCTCCCTGCTCTTGGAAGGATGTTATTAAGCTAGAAAGGGCTCAAGAAAGATTTACAAGGGTGTTACCGAGACTAGAGGGTTTGAGTTATAAGGAGAGGATGGATAGGCTGGGACTTCTATCACTGGAGCATAGGAGGCTGAGGGCTGACCTTATAGAGATTTATAAAATCATGAGGGGCATGGATAAGGTGAATACAAAAGGTCTTTTCCCTCCCCCGGGGGAATCCAAAACTAGAGGCATAGGTTTAAGGTGAGAGGGAAGAGTTTTAAAGGGGTCCTAAGGGGCAACTTTTTCAATCAGAGGGTGGTGCATGTATGGAATGAGCTGCCAGAAGGAGTGGTAGAGGCTGGTACATTTACAGCATTTAAAAGGCATTTGGACAGGTACGTGGGTAGAAAAGGTTTGGAGAGATATGGGCCAAATGCAGGCAAATGGGACTAGTTCAGTT
Organism: Chiloscyllium plagiosum; assembly: GCF_004010195.1. Lineage (NCBI taxonomy): Eukaryota > Metazoa > Chordata > Chondrichthyes > Orectolobiformes > Hemiscylliidae > Chiloscyllium > Chiloscyllium plagiosum. The sequence goes on from NC_057739.1 coordinate 42,578,600, forward strand.
CAGGCAACCTGGTCAGCATGGAAGAGATGGGCCGAAGGGCCAGTTTCTGTGCTGTCTGACTCTACAGCAGTTAGTAGGAGCTGGAGAGCATTGTAATCAGCCAAATAACAGGCCAAATGTTGGAGCCTCCACCATTCCTCTCCTTCGCTCTAGGCGGTAAAACGCAGGTAAACATGTGCACTTTGAACTCCCTGAGTAAACATCAGCTCTACGTGTCTGTGAGGGGTTAAACGGCAAACTGGGGGGTTAGGGAGGAAAATTCTCAATTCTTTCATGACCCTGAAGATGGCACTATATAAATGCGAGACTTTATTTCCTTTAACCCTCTCTTTGTTGTTTAGGGGCGCAAGGGAAAGACAGGTTCCCAGGGCGTGCAAGGGAGTCCAGGCCCACCGGTAAGTGTTGTCTGTTAAAGCAAAACTCTACCCACACATTCATTCACCAGCTCCATTGGGTCATTACACGCTGAAACCATTACATTGGCTACAAAGGGGCTTGGAGTTGATCGGTGGTTATGATCCAAAGGCTGTGCAACAGCAAATACTAATACAATATTGCAATAGTAACGGTCTCTTAGTTTGTTGTAAGATCTTTCTGAACAAAAAAACAATGCATTGTCCAGCACCACTGCACTTCAAGATAGTTAGACCTGTAACTAATGGCAGGTTTTGTGTCGAACACTCAGGGTCCTATCGGGCCACCTGGTTCCAGAGGTGTCATTGGTCGACAAGGTCACGAGGGTCCTCCAGGACTGGATGGTGCTCCCGGAATCACTGGCAAGCCTGGAATACAGGTGAGTTTTGAATCTGGTCAAATAATAAAGATATTTTATCTAAAATTATTTCACGAGATGCGACCATTGTTGCCAAATGCCAACATGTGTTGCAGGTTCCCCTATTGTGCTTGAACTGACTGGCTTGTTCAGACATTTCAGAGGGCAGCTCACCAATAGCTGATGCCAGGGCACTTAGCTCATTACAGCCTTGGTCCAAATTCAAGGGTCGGTGAGAAGACAGGCCTGGACATCAAGGCTGCATTTGGCATCAAGGAGCCTTAGCCAAACTGGGGTCAATGGGAATCGGTGGTAAATTCCCATTTGGAATTAAACCTGGCATTTAGGAAGATGGAGAAAGTGAGGACTGTAGGTGCAAGAGAGTCAGAGTCAAAAGGTGTGGCGCTGGAAAAGTACAGCAAGTCAGACAGCAACCGAGGAGAAGGGGAATCGACGTTTTGGGCATAAGCCCTTCATCAGGAATGCGGAGGGGGAAGGAGGATGAGAGATAAAAGTCAGTGTTGATGCCATGTGGTTGGAGGGTCCCAAGGTGGAAGATGAGGCATTCTTCCTCCAGTTGTCAGGTGGCTTGGATTTGGTGGTGGAGGAGACCCAGGATTTGCATGTCCTTGGGGGAGTGGAGGCGGGGAGGGGGGGGGTTGAAGTGGTCAGCCACAGGATGGTAGGGCTGTTAGAGGTCAGTCATCTTAGCTCCAGGACATCTCTGCAGGAGTTCCTCAGGGTAGTGTCTTAGGCCCAACTATCTTCAGCTGCTTCATCGATGACCTTCCCTCCAATGTAAGGTCAGTAGTGAGGATGTTCACCGATGACTGCACAATGTTCAGCACCATTCATGCACATGTAGAGGATGCACATCATCATTCATCTTAAGATCATTGGTGTTAACATTTGACAAACCTACATTGGGTTCCAGTGTAATTTGTTGAGATCAGTCAATTATTAGGTAGACACTGTCCAATAGCAGAATCACAACAAAGGTGGGATGTGAAGTTTTGAGTTTTTCCACTGATCAATCACGTTTTGCTCACGGCAGATGGCTAAAGGAATGGACTGTTTGACACAATCCTCCCCTGGCAGTGAAACTCCAAGGACACATTATCCCTGATCATACCCGATTGAAAGAAATTACCGCTTTCCTACAAGTTAGAAGTTTTCAAAACCATGAGGGGTCTGGACAAAGCGAATGCAGAGAAACCATTCCCATTCATAAACCAGAGGGCTCAGATTTAAAAGGTTTTGCAAAAGAAATAAAAAAAACAAGGTGAAACAAAAATTAACCTTTTTGGACAGTGAGTATTGGAAATGGGTGAAATCAGGTACAACTGATGCATTGAATAGAGCATTGGATAATAAATCAAAACACTGTGCAGAGATCCTGGTTAAAGTGCTCGAAAAAGTTAGCATGGGACAAATGGACTGAATGGCTTCCTTCTGCATCATCAATTCTATAGAAAGTATCCAGCCTCAGCCATTTTATATCTCATAGAATCCCTACAGTGTGGGGGCAGGCCATTTGGCCCATCGAGTTCACACCAACCTCTGAAGGGTGACCCAATCCCATCCTTGAAACCCTGCATTTCCCATGGTCAATCCACTTAGTCCGCATATTCCTGGACATCAAGAGGCAATTTAGCATGGCCAATCCACCCTAACCTACACGTCATTGGACTGTGGGAGGAAACCAGAGCACCCAGAGGAAACCCGCACAAATACAAGGAGTAATGTGCAAACTCCACACAGACAGTGAATCCAGGTCCTGGTGCTGTGAGGCAGCAGTGCTAACCACTGAGCCACCAACCATCCCCTTGTGAAGCAATTCCCGGCTACAGGAAGACATATTCTCTGAGAAGGTAAGTTGAAAACATTGGCCGCGTGTTGGTTGCTGAAGTTATAAATGTGGGGCCAGGTTCCTGGAAGGGTATTGAGGCCGTGGAGGGGCTGCAGGACAATACGCTCGGTCAGGGAGGCTAAAGTTGCAGAAGAAACTGATCCAGTTGGAGGAAGAAAGGGTAATGGTGCTCTGGTACAGGAGTTCAAAGTCTGTGAATTGCGATGTGGCCCACCCCATCTATTTTGCTCTTGATTGATCTGTGTTCTGCTTACACTCCAGTGAATTATCACAGCGACTGCTTCTAGAATTCCCTGTTGGCGGTTAGCTCTGTTAACGTGTAGTCTTCCCTTCAACCTCAGGGAGAACAGGGGGATGACGGGAATGTCGGATTCCTCGGGAAACCCGGAGGCCGTGGTCGTGTTGGTGTCCCAGGATTACCTGGATCTCAGGGATCCCCTGGCTTTAAGGTGAGTGGGACAGAGCTCAGCAACCTAAATGAGACACGTGCAATAACTCAGTAACTGGAAAAGCAAAGGCTTGTTCTTGTGATCTGTCCACACAAAGCAGAGGAGCTGTCGAATCACTGTGGTGGCAGGCTGTGTCACTAACAATAAATTGGTTCACCACTCACATGAAAAATACAATATTCAGGAGGACACCACTTTTTTCAGTCTTTCACAGGCTGTGAGCATCACTGGCTCGGCGTTTGTGGCCCATCCCTAACTCCCCTTGAACTGAATGGGTGCAGGGCTATTTCAGAGGCCTTTCACACCTTAACTCACACCCATTTTACATCTCCTTTTCTTCAGCATTTATCGATGAGTGCAGCTCCAACAATACTCAAAGACTTGGCACCGTCCAGGACAAAGCAGCCCACTTGATTGGCACCACATCCACAAGCATCCACTCCCTCCACCACCAATGGTCAGTAGCAGCAGCGTGTACTATCTACAAAATGCACTGCAGAAATTCACCAAAGATCCTCAGACATCACCTTCCAAGCCCACGATTACTTCCATCTAGAAGGACAAGGTCAGCAAATATATGGGAACACCATCCCCTTCAAGTTCCCGTCCAAGCCAATCACAATCCTGACTTGGTAATATACCACTGTTTCTTCACTGTAGAGTCATAAAGGTGTACAGCACGGAAACAGACCCTTCGCTGGGTCAGAATATTGGAAATCTCTCCCTAAATACATTGTGGGTGAACCCACAGCACATGGACTACAGCGGTTCAAGAAGGCAGCTCACCCCACCTTTTCAAGGGGTAACTAGAGTCAAAAAGCTATACAGCATGGAAACAGGCTCTTCGGTCCAACTAGTCCACACCGAACATAATCCCAAACTAAACTAGTCCCACCTGCCTACTCCCAGCCCATATCCCTCCAACCTTTCCTATTCATGTAATTATCTAAGGGTCTTTTAAACACTTTTAATTGTACCCAAATCCACCACTTCCTCAGGAAATTCATTCCACAAAAAAACCACTGTCTGTGTAAAACATTTGCCTGTCATGTCTTCTTTTAAATCTCTCTCCTCTCACCTTAAAAATATATCCCCCTCGCTGTGCCCAGCCACCGATGCCCAACTCCCACAACTGAATAAAAAATAATAGCCCAATGTATTTTGCACTGGAATCTACATCTCCTGTTCCTTTTGCCCCCTCCTCTGCTTCTGTCAACACCTTTCATTCAGGGGAAGAATCACATTGGACTTGAAACTTCACTTGAATCACATCGAAAATTAACTCTGTTTCTCTCTGCACAGACATTGCCAGACATGCTGAGTGTCTTAGCATATCTGAACAGTTCCACTAAAAATATTAACAAGACTTCTTCCAGTCGTTCCAGGAAATTCTACACCCTCATACAAACCTGTCAAATATAGACTGCAAGCTGGTGATAGCTATCCTGACACCTCAAGCCCCCCAGAAGAATGTTAAAGCTTCTTCCTGACTGAGTGCTGATGTGGGACAGAAAGAGGCCATTGGACTGAAGAGTGCGGTCGAAAGAGCAGGCTCCCCTCCCAAGCCAATCTGGGGCCAGTATTGCAGCTCAAAGCCAGCTCCATTGGAGGAACGTATGCTCCACATGTGACCACCGAATGATGGTGGGAACACCTCAGGGATTTCCCTCAAAGCATCCCCACGTAGATGTCAGACGTTCTGGTTGTCTCCTGGCTCATGACCTAGTGGCATAGGGAATGCCTGGTTTGGAAAGGCACTGAAGAGTCCGCCAGGGATAGGCAAGGGTGAGGTTGTGGCATTAGAGGGAGCACACGGGCCTCCAAACACCGTGTTTGACCCCACCCTCGGAGAACCAGCATCTCCCACCCCAGCAAGTAAACCCCCCCCCAATCTTGTGGCAGAGTCCGTGGATCAGACTCTGCACTGGTCAGCTAATTCGGAGTCCTTTGACCAGGAATAGGAGCAAGTCAGCCTCAATCCTGAGGCGGAAGCAGAGCGCATTACAACAAATCCAAATAATTTCCTGCTACATCTCACGGCACAGAAACAACCCCAGTGTCACTTGTTTGCCATGAACCTCACAATAGATCTGATGTGGACAGTTACCATTTTACAACATTTAAAATAAGACCAGACATTTCTCTCCATCTGTTAAACAAATTGTGAACTAATTATTTTTTGTGGTGTGGACTGATAACAAGTAAATCCCCAGAGTTTACATGATTCACATTTTATTTTATCTTGTTCCCTGTGGTTAGCTGGGGTACTGTGATCTAATTCTCATAGATTCCAGAAATTGAGCACTGAACAAGCCTTAAGGATAACAAATGTTCCTCGTTCCAAAGCTAGAGTGACCCTTTTGGTTAGGATCAAGGAAGAACTATGATCAAAAATGAAAACAGCACCTCATTGTGGTACAGTCCTGAAATAGCATCTCTCTTTGCTCCTTTGGAATCCACATTTCCAGTGTCAGATGTCACGCAATACCAGGTTACAGTCCAACAGGTTTACTTGAAATCACAAGCTTTCAGAGCCCTGCTCCTTTATCAGGTGAAGTGGAGGGAAGCACGTAGATTTAAGGAGCATCTTAAAGGAGGGGAGATAAAGAGAGAAAGGCAGGGTGGAGCTTGATCTCCAGGCAACTGAAGACAGGACTACAGAGATAGAGTGATTCTGCTTAGGCGTTACACAAGAAGCTAGAAATTGAGGAGTTTAGACCTCCCGCAGGGTGGCAGGGATGATGTTGGGGGTTGTGTTGTGGGACTGGAAGAGATGACAGAGAAATGGAGGAGGTTAGGTCGAGGCCATCGACAAATTTGGAAATGAGGATGTGAATCATAATTAAAAATCACACAACACCAGGTAATTAAACTTGTTGCTCTATAACCTGGTGTTGTGTGATTTTTAACTTTGTACACCCCAGTCCAACACCAGCACCTCCAAATCATGCAAAACATAATGTCATGCCATTGCTCGAAACAGACTGAAATGGGACAGGTTAGAGCCTGGGAGGTCACCATCATCCACAATCAGATCTGTAGCCCTCGGTAAATAGAGACGTTGGAAAGAAACATTTATTTCTTTAAATTGCTTCTCATGTCCACTGGACATCCCAAAGCACGTCATAGCCAATGCAATGTTTCTGAATAAGGAGTAAAAAAAGAAATGTAGCAGCAAGCTCTTATAGACAGCAATGGAATAATAACCAACTCACCTGCATTTTGTTATGTTTATTGAGGGATAAACATTGACCAGAACAACTCCTCTGACCTTCTTGAAAAAAAGCAATGCCGTGGAAATTTTTAAATCCCACACCAGCAGATCGACAGGGCCTCGATTCACTGTCTCGTCTAAAAAACAGCACCTCCAACAATGTGGCAGTCCTTCAGTACTGCCTTGATTTTCACATTCAGCCCCCAGACTGGGATTTGAACCCGACGCTCTGACTCTGAAGCAACTGAGCTATCACTGAGTGACAGCTGTCAGCCCCAGGAAAGGCCAAACTATCCATTAAATAATTTGAGGTTAAGTATCTATCAGGGAGGCATATTCATTGGGTAATCATTGCACATAACATTGTGTCTTACAGTCCACTTGATACCTTCCTGATTCAGGCCTCATTCCTGATGAAGGGCCTTTGCCCGAAACGTCGATTTTCCTGCTCCTTGGATGCTGCCTGACCTGCTGTGCTTTTCCAGCACCACATTCTCGACACTTGATATCTTCCAGCACTAGCGGAGACCATCATCGGCCTCAGGAAAGCTAGCCAAATCTAATTTGATAATGTTCCTTTGATGTTTTTCACTTTTTCTACTGTCAATTAGTTAACTAGTTTACTTGTTTTAATGTTTACTCGAAGGAGTATAGAGTGTAGAAAAGAATGGGTGATTTCCTGGTTGACACAGTGCCACAGAGATCAGTGCTGGGCTCTCCATTTATATACATGAGTTGATTTAACTGAATTTGATTTATTATTGCCATGTGTACCTAGATAGGGTTTTCTAAATTTGCTGCCGATTCAAAGGTAAGGAGGGGAGAAAGCTGTGAAGAGGACATAAGGAGATCACAAAGGGAATGGATAGATGAAGTTAGTACGAAACAACAGTCAATTAGAATATGATATGGGAAAATGCGATCTTGTCCGCTTGGCAGGAAAATTAAAAAGGAAGTGTGTTATCTAAGTGGTGAGCAATTGCAGAGCTCCGAAATGCAGAGGTCCTAGTGTATCATTCACAAAAGGTTAGTACGTGGACACAACAAGGAATGAAGAAATACAATCGAGTGTCATTATTCATCACAAGGGGCGATGAGTACAAAAGTATAGAGGTTATGCTTCAGTTATAAAGGGCCCTGATGAGACCACATTGGGAGGACTGTGTGTTATTGGTCACCTTATTGGATGAAGGATGTGACTGCATTGGAAACAGCTCAGAGAAGGTTTACCAGATTAATACCTGCAATGGGCAGGTTGTTGTATAAGGAAAAGTTGGACAGGCTCAGCCTGTATCGGCTGAAATTTAGAAGAGTAAGAAGCAACTTGATTGAAACATAAGACCCTGAGTCATAGAATCCTGCAGCACGGGCACAGGCCCTTTGGCCCAAACTGATCTATGCTGACCAAGATGTCCATCCATGCTAACCCCATTTCCCTGCACTTGGCCCATATCCTTCTAATGCCTTTCTATCCATATATTTGTACCCGCCTCAACCACTTCCATTGGCAACTCATCCTATATACATACCACCGTCTGTATAAAAGAAGTTGCCCCTCAGGTTCCCTTTTATCCTTTCCCCTCTAACCTTAAATTATTGCTCTCTAATCCTGGGAAAAAGACTGAGTGAATTCACCTATCCATGCCTCTTGTGATCTTATACACCTCTATAAGATTCCCCCTCAGTCTCCTACACTCGAAAGGTGTAGGATATACAAGACCCTGACAGTTTGATACTTTATCAAAAACCCCTCCCACCCCAGATATAATCTCTTCCAACCTCTTCCATCAGGCAGAAGATACAAAAGCTTAAACACATGCCAAGTTTCTTCCTTACTGTGATCCGACTTATTGATAGAACATTCAAATTTTTAATTTAATGTTGACCTTGCTCTCCGTGCAGTTTCTCTGCAGCCATAACATTGTATTCCTCGCTCTGTTCTGTTACTATAATGCATGTTGTATGGTATGATCTGCTTCTACTGCAGGCAAAACAAAACTTTTCACTGTACCAAGGTACATGTGGTAACAATAAATCAAATCAAATTGAAATATAAGATGTATAAGACCCTGGATGGGTAAAAGATGTTTCCTGGTGATGGAGAATCCAGAATTAGAATCACTGTTTGAAAATTCTCACCTAAGATAAAGATGAGAATTTTTTTCTCATAGGAGGATAGCAAGTCTTTGCAATGATCTTCCTCAGAAGGTGGAGAAAGCAGAGTCTTTACTTTTAGGGAAGATATGGATAGATTCTCACCAAGCAAAGCAGTGAAAGCTTATTGAAGCTAGGAATGTTCCTAACTGGAATGTTTGTATATATGAGACTCTGGTGGTGGGCTGTAGAGTTAGAGTTCAGGTTGATGGTTTTGATTCACTAAATCCCCAACTACCTCACTTCATTTATCCACCATTGTTCCACGTAGGGTCACAGAGTCCTACAGCATGGAAACAGACCCTTTGGCCCAACCAGTCTATGCCAACCATAATCCCAAATTAAACTAGTCCCACCTGCCTGCTCCTGGCCCATATCCCTCCAAACCTTCTCATGATACATTTGAGTTCTAATGAGTCATCAATCTAAAACATTAACACACTCTCTCTCTCTCTCTCAAAGAGGCTACCAGACATACTGAGTTTTTCCAGCACATTCTTTTTTCCTGTCACGATTCAATCCATCTCCTATTGTGAAAATTTCTGTTGAGCCTCAGTATCCATCCTTGCAAAGGATTGGCTCCACTTAAATGATAGAGCACTGTTTATGACATATTCGTGGAAACTTTTTGATTTTTTTCTATTGGGTCTAAAAGTGGCCTATTATTGCATCATTATATTTACCAGTCTTCTTCATTTTAGATATCACTGAACTCTGTCACTTCCTGTTTGATTCAAACAGTTACTTTGATACTGTAACAGGTACGGATATACTCAGAGTCATACAGCGGAGAGATAGACCCTTCGACTCAACAGTCCATGCCGACCCTAATCCCTAATCCTACCTGCCTGCTCCTGGTCCATATCCCTCCAAACCTGTCCGAATCATGTACTTATCTAAGTGTCTTGGAAACGTTGTAACTGCGCCCACATCTGTCCTTACGAGTGAAATGGCCAGGTAAGTACCTAGCATCATTCATGCAAATGGCCTGTTAAAGACAATCAAAATGCCGCCACCTTGATATTCAATGTCATTACTTTCACTGAATCCCCAACTACCAACATCCCGGAGATTCCCACTGACTTGAGACTGAGCTGTAACTATTTCACCCATTGAAATATTGGATGCAGCTCCAACAACACTCATGAAGTTCGACACCATCCAGGACAAAACAGCCTTCTTGACCTGCATCACATTCACAATCAAACACTCCCTCCACCACCAATACTCAGTTGCAGCATATGCACCAGCTACAAGATCAAGTCATGGAGTAATACAGCATGGAAACAGGCCTTGCAGCCCAAAGTGGTCCATGCTGACCATGGTGCCCACACAGTTATCCCCAATTGCCCACATTTGGTCCATATCCCTCTAAACCCTGACCATCCATGTACCTATCCAAATGGTTTATAAACATTACTATTGTATTCCTGATGAAGGGCTTTTGCCCGAAACGTCGATTTTCCTGCTCCTCGGATGCTGCCTGACTTGCTGTGCTTTTCCAGCACCACTCTGATCTAAATGTTGCTATTGTACTTGCCTCAGCCACTTTCTCCGGCAGCCTATTCCATATACACACTACTCTCTGTGTGAAGGAGTTGCCTCTCAAATCCTTCTTAAATGTTTCCCCTCCTACCTTAAAACCCATCCCCTCGAGTTCTCAATTCTCCATCCCTGGGAAAAAGACTATCTGCCTTCATTCTATCGATGCCCCTCATGATTTTATCCAGCTTATTAAGGTCACCCATCATTCTACTACGTTCCAAGGAATAAACTCCTATCCTGGCCAACCTCTCACTATAACTCAATATCCTCGTAAATCTTCTTCGCATTCTTTCCAGTTTGACTATGTCTTTCCTATAAAAGGGTGACCAAAACCATACACAATACTCCAAGTGCACTGCAGAAACTCACCAAAGATCCTGATACAGCACCCTCCAAATCCACAACCATTCCATCCAGAAGGACCAGGACAGCAGACGTATGAGAATGGTTCTTTGTGGTCAACCCTTCTGTAAATCTGAGCTTCTTTATCCATTGTGTTTGCCACAGGGAGAGAGAGGCTTGCAGGGCCAGGCCGGACCTCCTGGGATCAAAGGGATAGAAGGAGGAATGGGCCTGCCTGGAAAGAGAGGCGATCCAGGTTCCAAAGGTCAACCGGTGAGTAACACATTTCACTCAAACTGACTTCAGTTGCTTTGGCTAACCGAATGCGACCTTACATTGTAGTAAAAACGATCGCAGAATTTCACACTGGCCTCCTGATCATGAATTGCAACACAGACTAACATGAGAGTGTAAGGGACACAGGCAGGAAGACCTTAGATGACCCTGCACTTTTCACCAGCAGGAGGCAGCACAGAGCCAAACTCTTGCCCCCAAATAGCTCTCCCCAGGCAAGAGATATCCAGTTTCATTGCGTGTGTAGCTGAGGAGCAGGGCCTCTAGTGTACCTGGTCTATGTAAATGTTTTGTTTTAATTCAGTCAGGGAAGTGGCATTCTTGGCTGGGCCAGCACTTTTTATTGCCTGCCCCTAGTTGCCCTTCAGAAAGTCGTAATGAACTGCCTTCTTGAACCACTGCAGTCCAGCTGCTCATTCTTCATCGGATTTATGAAGCGTTTCATCACAGAAGCATTTATTGCCCGTCCCTAGTTGCCCCTTGAGAAGGTGGGGGTGAGCTGCCTTCTTGAACCGTTGCAGTCCACCTGCTGTGGGTTGACCCACAATGCTCTTAGGGAGAGAATTCTAGGGCTGTGACCCAGTGGTACTGAAGGAATAGCAACATAGTCCCAAATCGAGATGATAAATGTCTCAGAGAGGAACTTGCAGGGGCTGATGTTCCTATTTAGAAACCAGTCCTCGTTCCCTTCAACACGTTTGCAGGTTTAGCAAGTGCAGTTGAAAGAGCCTGGAGGGGTTACTGCAGTGCATCTTATCGATGGTACACACAGTTGCTGGAGCTGCAGGGACTGAATGGTAAAGTAGTGGAGGTGCCACAAGCAGGCTGCTTTGTCCTGGATGGTGTTGAGTTTCTCGAGTATTGTTGGAGCTTCACCCATCCAGGCAGGTGGGGACCATTCCATAACACTCCTGACTTGTGCCTTGTAGATGGTGGACAGGCTTTGAAGAGTCAGGTGGGGGGTTTACACACTGCAGGAATCCCAGCTCCACATGAGCCCCCAATTATCTCTACCCTGGAGATCACCGACTGTGGGTTGTCCAACAGTGACCAAAGTTAGCAGAGAATGATAAGGTTCATTCAGTGTCGGACTCAGATCATGACTTCAATTTTGAAAGGGATTTATACCAGTTTCTCAGTTTTCTTTATGGCCAGTAGGTCCTCATTTAAGATGCAGATTGGGTGATTTTGTTTTTAGGAGGGTCCTGTGGAATTCTGTTCACAGAAAACGATGTAAGTCAGGGTCATTGAGTGTTTTTAAGGCTGAGTCAGACAGATTTGTGATTGATGGGGAGGGGGTCCTTGAGAGTGTGCAGGTAAGTGAGTTTATGCCACTTTCAGACCAACCACGATCTTATCAAATGGTGGAATGGGCTGGAGCTTCTGACATCTGCTCCTAACTTGTATTTTATTGCAATTTGATGATCTTGCCACTTTGCCCATCATCCAATCACACACCCTCCCCAGTGACTGATGACTGTGACTAATGTGATGACTCTCTGCGTCGCTAACCAAAGTTCTCTCTCTTTTTGGTTTTGAGTTTAGGGGGACCCTGGAGAATCTGGCTTCCCTGGACTGATGGGAGTGTTTGGACCAAAGGTACAGTCAGCAAGAGCCATCTCCCGTTCTCTGTAATTTAATAGGACACCCCGTTGAGCCCATCCTGCCATTCATTGTGACCCATTCCACTGCAGCCCAGTGTATCTTACCCGAGAGAGTGAAATCTCTGTACTTTACCAATATCTGCGGCTCCCTCTCGCTTCGAAGTAGGAAGCTGACAGGTGATCTTATAGCAGTTTATAAAATCCTGAGGGCTATAGATAAGGTGAATGGCAGGTGTCTTTTCCCTAGTGTGAAGGATTTCAAGACTCTGGGACATTTTTTAAGGTGAGAGGAGAAAGATTTAAAAAGGACATGAGGGGCAAAATCTTTTTACACAGGGAGTGGGTTCGGAGTGTGGAATGAACTTCCAGAGGAAGTGGTGGATGCAGGTACAATGTTTAAAAGACATTTGGTAAGTTCATGAATAGGTTTGGAGGGATATGAGCCAAGCACAAACAGGTGGGACTAGTTTAGTTTGGGATTATGGTCAGAATGGATTGGTTGAACCAAATGTCTGTTTCTGTGTTGTAGGACTCTATAAGTATTTTCGCAATAGCTTGTAAATTTATAAAGTATGTTTTTGAAGATGTATGTTTGCAGTGGATTATAAGGCAGTTGGACCTTTGCACAGGTTTTTTCATTCTCCCTTCTCTTTGGCTATGAGTTCTTTGTACAGCTGATGTCATCTTTAAGGAGCAATCCACAGTCCTGTACCTGGTTATAACTGGATCATCCTTGGGCAGATGGATTGTCTTAGGTACCACTATTTTAATAGTAGCTGATGGGGCCACTGGTATTACACAGTGAAAAGTGGACCACAAACACATCTTTGGCAGGAGACGCATGTATCTGAATAACAAGAAGTAGTTTATTACATAACAGGTTACATTAGTTTGAGATTGGTTAACAACATTAACAGCAGGTAAGAGGCATTGTGATCTTCTTTGAGACAGTAACTAAGTCTGTGTTACAGGGATTTAAAACCCAACACATGGACAAATATAACCTTGGGAAAGCGGAAGGCTTAATTTTTAATTCTCACTGATCCTTCTGTTACAAAAGTTCTGGTCGACATCTGTTTTTTGGCAGAATTGGCTATATTAATGACTGGGAGGTCTGTACACTGGGGAATTTATTTTATGTAACAATGGTCTTGTGGAAAATCCATTATTTCTGCTGCAGTAGAGGATCTGAGTATGCATTCACAGAGGTCAGTATGAGCACAGTCAGCACTTGGTTAATGTAAGAAATGATCAAAACACTTGGTTAACAATGTGAGAGCAGACTGTTTAACCTGGCACATCCACTCTGCTTCATTACACAGGAGTCAACAACGTCAACCCCATTTACCTACTCAATCCGCATACAGTCCAATATTTCTCTTGAAGTTGTGATGTGGAGGTGTCACTGTTGGACTATGGTGTACAAAATCAGAATTCACAAGCCACCAGGCTATAGTCCAACAGGTTAATTTGAAATCACAAGCTTTCAGACACAGGAGCAGCGCTCCGAAAGCTTGTGATTTCAGATAAACGTGTTGGACTATAACCTGGTGTGGTGTGAATTCTGACTTTGTTCTCTTAAAGTTATTAGCTAGTTATGAACTAGTAACCCAGCCCCAGCTAGCATCATCTGTGGAGGGAGATGCACACAGATTTAATACTTAAAGTCTGATGCGACTTCTTCTGAAGAGATGCTGCTGGACCTGCAGAGTTTCTCCAGCACTTCCTGTCTTTATTACAATGTTCTGCTTTTACTTTAATAATCCAGACCCTCAGGTTAATATTGTGGGAAGATGGGTTCACGTCCCACCTTGCTTTATGGTGGAATTTGAATTCAGTAAAATGGGGGATTAAAGCTGGCCTCATGGTGACCATCATTCAATCGTGATAAAAACTCACCTGGTTCCCTAGTGCCCTTTAAGGGAAGGAGACCTGCCCCCTTTCCAGGCCATGTGACTCCAGACCCAGAGGATTGTAGGTGACCCTTTACCTGCCCTTTGAAATGGCTGAGTGAGCCACTCAGTTGAGGATAGACAACAAACGCAGACCTAGGCAGTGACATCAACAGTTCAGCAAACAGGAAAAGATTCTTGTTTAAAATGTGAATCCATTCTTCTACAATTGGAAAAGGTAAATTCTAGTCACCGACTCGCTGAAGATTTGCCTTTCTGGACTCACTTTCTGCACACATCCCACAGCAAGAACTCCCCAATGGTAAGGGGTACACCTTCCCCCGCCCCAGTAATAGTAACCACCCCCACCACTGTTTAAAAACTTTCAAACACTGCTCCCCATACCGAGGTTATTATGGGATGGCTAACTAAGTGTTTGCTCGCCTATATGTGGCAGGCAGCCTGCCAGTCTCGCTACCCGCCCAGCCTCCGAGTTATGGGGATGAGTTTGGGATGTGGGCGGGGAGATGGTCGAGTGGCCAACACACCCCCTCCCCCCAACACACTAAAACCACTGCCCTGTAATATCCAGCCCCCATGTAGCTGAAGGGAGAGGAGCATAAGTATGCTATCAAATTGAGAGGGCTCAGAAGCGATTTACCAAGATGTTGCCAAGACTAGAGGGTTTGAGTGATTAGGAGAAGCTGGGACCTTTTTCACTGGAGCATGGGAGATAAGTGGGGGTGACCTTATAGAGGTTTGTAAAATCATGAGGGGTATAGATAAGGTGAATAGCCAAGGTCTTTTCCCTAAACTGGAGAGTTCAAAACTAAGGGGCACATCTTTAGGGTGAGAGGAGAAAGATTTTAAAAGGACATGTGGGGCAACTGTTTTACATTGAGCATGGTTCATGTGTGGAATGAACTGCCAGAGGAAGGGTTGGATGCAGGTACAATTACAGCATACAAAAGAAATTTGGATGAGTACATTAATAGGAGGAAGGTGTTCTGAGGAAGGGATTTAGATAAAAATATAGGAAGCATGGTTAGTAAGTTTGTGGATGACACCAAAATTGGTGGTGTAGTGGACAGGGAAGAAGGTTACCTAAGATTACAAAGAGATTTTGATTAATTGGGTCAATGGCCTGAGGAGTGGCAGATGGAGTTTAATTTGATAAACGTGAGGTTTTGCATTTTGGTAAAACGAACAAGGGCAGGACTTATACAATTAATAATAGGGACAAAGGTAATGTTGTAGAACAGAGTGATCTAGGGGTAGAGGTACATAATTGTTTGAACTTTGCATCACAGGTAGACAGGGTGTTTAAGAAGACGAGTAGCACACTTACCTTCATTGCTCAGACCTTTTGAATGTAGGATTTGAGACATCATGTTGAGGTTATACAGGATATTAGTAAGACCTCCTGTGGAATATTATGTCCAGTTCTGGTCGTCCTGCTTTCTGAAGGATATTATTAAATTGGAGAGGGTTCAGAAAAGATTTACAAAATGTCAGGAATGGAGGGTTTGAATTAGAAAAATAGGCTGAATAGACTGGGACTTTTTTCACTGGAGTGTAGGAGGTTGAAGGGTGACCTTATAGAGGTTGATAAAATCAAAGGGGGCCATAGATAAGGTAAATAGCAATGGTCTTTGCGCAAGAATAGGGGAATTCAAAACTAGGGACATGTTTTTAAGGTGAGAGAAGAAAGATTTAAAAAGGGCATTTATGCACAGAGGTTGGTTCATGTGTGGAATGAACTTCCTGAGGAAGTGGTGGATGTGGGTGCAGTTGCAACGTTTAAACACATTTGGATGGATACATGAATAGGAAAGGTTTGGAGGGATATGGGTCAGGAGCAGGCAGGTGGGACTAGTTTAGTTAGGGATTATGGTTGGCGTGGAATGGTTGGACCAAAGGGTCTGTCTTCATGCTGTTTGACTTTATGTGGGCGGCACGGTGGCATAGTGGTTAGCACTGCTGCCTCACAGTGCCAGAGACCCGGGTTCAATTCCCGCCTCAGGCGACTGACTGTGTGGAGTTTACACGTTCTCCCTATGTCTGTGTGGGTTTCCTCCGGGTGCTCTGGTTTCCTCCCACAGTCCAAAGATGTGCAGGTCAGATGAATTGGCCATGCTAAATTGCCCGTAGTGTTAGGTAAGGGGTAAATGTAAGGGTATGGGTGGGTTACGCTTCGGCGGGTCGGCTGTTTCCACACTGTAATGTAATCTAATCTAATGACCTGGAATGTTAACTCTGATTTCTCTCCGCAGATGCTGTCAGACCTGCTGAACTTTTCCAGCAATTTCTGTTTTTGGTTTACAACGTCCCCAGTGGTTTTTGTCATGAATAGGACAGGTTCAGAGGGATATGGTCCAGGTGGGACCTGATTCAGTTTGGGAAAGCAGGTCAGCATGGATGAGCTGGACCGAAGGGTCGTTTGCCATGCTACATGACTGAGCCATGGCTGACACACGTATGTCATGCTGTTGTGTGTTGCTGCTTCACAGGTGGATGTGCCAAGGGAACCAAAGCAAAGAAATGCTGGTTGCCATGGTAACCCTCTGGAGTAAAACCTGCTGAGCTGCAGGGTGAGAGCATTTCCCCCCCCCCCCAGCCCCATACCTGTCCCCTTGCCACTGCCACACACTTTTCCCCATTGCTAAGCAGTCCACAGGCTCTCGCTCTGTCACCAACACCAGTTCACAGGTCAGAAAACCTTGGGCAAAAATCAGTAACTACAGCTACAGCACTGTGTTTTCGATATGAGGAGGTCTGCAGTTTATTCGGTGCGTAAAAATGCACACATTTTACGAACTGCATGCAGCGATGTTTTATAAGCGCAGGAATCAGTGACAGTTGGAAGCTCAGTCAGACATTTTTCTAGTTAGCGATATTTGAGACCTTTTTCTCATCTCACTTGCTCCTCTGCTGCAGCTGTTCAGAGCCAGTAGCTCTCCGGCAGCTAGAATATGCTTCTAATTATGTTCCCTGATTGAAGATACTGATTCCTCGAGCAGACAGAGCTTCTTTTATACAACTGATTTCTCTCTCAAAATTCCCTGCACCTTACATAGCGACAGCACAGTTGGAAAGACCAGTCCTGCAGAGGTCACGCAAAGTTCTGTTTAAGTTCCCTTTGCATCCAAGCTTGAATGATTTGCTGAAAGGAGTGGAAGTCAGGGTGAACATCATTACCCTGAGCAAAAGGTTACTGGAGAGCTGAAGGGACTGTGAGCCAAGCCTTGCATTTTAACCGCATGGTACTCTAATCAGTTCAAAATGTGATAAGTTCCAAATAACAAGACTCTCCAGGATTTGAATCCAGGCAAAGTACAGCAGATGCTGGAAATCTGAAACAAATACAGAATGCTGGAGAAACTCAGCAGGTCTGGCAGCGTCTGGCAGGGAGAAAGAGGATTATGTTACAACATAGACACAGACAGCAAACACATACACACACACATGTACAACACATACAGTCAGGTCTTCTATAACACAATGGTTGCGTTGTTGTGCAACCCACATTATAGAAAAATTGTGCTTTAGAAACAGTGCTTAAAGTGTTGATGATGTAATCGTGTTACAACCAACACACGTTTTAAAAGTTTGTGCTTTAGAAACAGTGTCCCAATTCATCAATCACGTTAACAAAATGCATTTTATAGCAGAACAACTTGTACACACATACAACACACACACAACACAACACACAGGCACACACAAATACACCTCACACAAATGTACACACAACATACATGCACATACAACATGCAACAAGACATACACATGCATACACATACAACACACATGTACATATACAACTCATGTACAACGTCAACACACATATAAGCACACACACATATATGAGCATACAACACAACACACATACAAACATGCAAATATACATTCAACATGGGCAGGAGTGAGTGTATTCCAGTCTCTGGTGGAACCATTACAAAAGAAATCCCTTCATCAACAAGTTGATGGTGACATGTCAAATTGAATCTGCACTGTCTTACTTAATATTTCAAAACAAATAAATGTTCAAATCAAAACCACTGGCCAACAGGCTTGTCAACAATTAGTTATGACTGACTTCAAGGAAACATGCTTGAGGTCAGTGAACCTTGTACAATCTGCACGTAGAACACAACACAACACACACAGACACACACACTGTTACACACAGTGGTTTGGGCTTCACACTGGAGATGTCACATTGACAAGGAAGGTTAGGATGAAGTGGATTTGAACTCTGCAGAAAGATTGGATCAATTTTTGTAAAGTTCAGAGACTCTCGTGCACTTTAGCGTTTTCGCCCCGCGTGGAGGAATTAACACTCAGCCGGGCAGTATCTCTCACTGTGACCTCAGAACAACTTAGGCTCCAAGTCCCACTCCAGAGCTGGTTGGCCACAGAAGGAGCCATCTTGGTAACTAACCTGCAATCCCACCCAGTGCTCCCTCACCACACCCCAAAGGCAGAGACATCAGTGAGGATACACAAGTCAAACCTGAAGCATATATCTCCAGAACCCACACTCTTATCTTTATCCATGCACACACCCATCGGAATGATCGTTTCCAGGATGTCACCATGAGTTGATTAGTAACTTGTAGGAGTCACTGATTGTTTACTTGAAATCATTTGTATTTAATTGTTGACAAATTTGTTGACAAGTGTTTTTGATTTGAATGTGTATTTTTTCTGAAATGTTAAGAGTGCAGATTCAATTTGACATGTCACCATCAATTTGTTGATGAAGGGGTTTCTTCTGCAATGGTGCCACCGGAGACTGGAATACACTCAGTGAACCCTCACTCCTATCCAGGCAAACATTACATGCACGTGCAGATGTCCAGTAATTCCGAATAATTATTCTTATACACGCTGGTGCATGAGCATTTGCTGAGACCTGTGTTAGCAGATTAAATCTGTTTTAAACTACTCCAGGCTGTAATCAATATTGTCTCGTTTTCTGTAAACAGCCTCATTATGTACACGCAGGACAGTTTTGAAATGTTTTGCTATTTGTGTATTCAAGCACAAGCAAATATTTAAATAACATGTGTGTCACTCTTGGTCAGCACAGAGTGATTTCCCCTCTATTGCAATCATCAGGCTTTACCCAATGGGAACAGTTGACATTGCCCCCAGCACTAAGAGACAATTGCATATATACAGATGACTGCATTCACACTCCATAAAACTAATTGAACTCAGAGTTTACTGAAGTAATTCCTTTCCTTTGAAGGAAGTAATTAATGTAGGTTCTGTTCCAGAAAACTATTTCTTACAATACTCCACATATCAAAAGAATAAATCCCTTTAGCATTTACGTAATCTTTCTTGCAAAGTCTGGGACTTGAGTGTCATAGAGTCATACAACACAGAAGCAGGACCTTTGGCTCAGAACTGTCTAAACCTTTCCTGTCCATGTACCTGTCCAAATGTCCTTTAAAATTGTAATTGTACCTGCCTCTCCCACTGGCAGCTTGTTCTGCACATGCACCACGCTCTGTGTGTGAGAAAGGAGAGGGGGAGTCTGTAACATGGAGGACCAGTCTATTAGCAGTTTTGTTGTGGTGCTGTTGACATCTCACAGCCCAGGCAGGAAGAAACATGTCACATGGGAGCTGGGAATGTGGAGACAAGAGCAGAAAATGTTTTGGATACACTCTAAAGAGCAAAGTCAGGCTTATGGGGTAGTATCAACATGGAAGGAAACCATTCAGTCCATCAAATCTTCTCAAAGTCCAACTGCCACACCCTGCTCTCTTTCCCTCCATTCTATTCCTGCAATCCCTTTGTCTTCCTAAGATACTGATCCATTACCCTATTGAAGACTGCTTCCTCCAGACTGTCAGATCCGGTACTACAAACCTTGTTGAATAAAAAAAACGTCTCTCCTCCTCACCGCTGGTTGTTTTGTCCACCATCCTTAACTAGTGGTATTATCACTGGATTGTTAATCCAGAGACCCAGCTAATGTTCTGGGGCAAAAGTTTGAATCCCACCATGGCAGATGGTGGAATTTGAATTCAATAAAAATCTGGAATTAAGAATCTAATGATGACCATGAATCCATTGTTGGGGAAAACCCATCTGATTCACAAATGTCCTTTAGGGAAGGAAACTACCATCCTTATCTGGTCTGGCCTTCATGTAACTCCCCAGCAATGTGGTTGACTCTTAACTGGACAATAAATGCTGCCTAGCCAGGGACGTCCACAGTCCGTGAGAGAATTGAAAAAAAAATTAGAAGTCTGCATATAAGCAAAATTCTGCTTAACCAGAACGCTAGAAATCTGAAACAAGCACAGAAATGCTGGAGAAGTCCGATAGGTTTGGCAGCATCTGAGGAGAGAAAGACTCTAATGTTTAGAGTCCAGTGTGACTCTACTTGAAGAAGTCATATTGGACTCAAAATGCTAATCAATGGGTGGTGCTGGCAGAGTTTCTCCTGCAGTTCCTCTGCATCTTTCAGATTTCCAGCATCCGTGTATTATGTCTTTATCCTAGCTCCCAAAGAGATCAGCTCAATTCCATGTCCAACTCTGACTCACTCATCTCTGTCTTTCTGGAACATTCCAACGGGTCTCAAGGGGCTGATTCACCTTTCCAATGAGCTATCCCACTCCCCCAACCCCCTGCAGCCTGGGTAGACTTGGCACAAACCCGCCTCAGGGATACCTCTTCGGCAACATCACAGGGCTGTGCCTCCCTTTCCAGGGATTTCCGGGGGATAGGGATAGTTGGTAGGATTCCTCCCAAGCCAGTCAGATCAATGCTTGTGGATTTTGTCTGTGCAAATAGCTGTAATGTGAAAAGTTCAAAGTCTTATGCCCACTGCCTCACTTAGCTCCTTCAAAACATTGTTAAAAACCTCCACATCATAAAAACAAAGATAAGAATGGGCCATTCAATATGGTCCTGGATGATCATCCGTCTCAGTCCCTAATTCCTGCTTTCTCCCCGTACCCTTTGATCCCTTTAACCCTAAGAAATAGATCCAACTCCTTATTGAAAATAGTCATGTATTGGCCGCAACCACTTTCTGTGCTAGGTTCCAACCAAACGTTTAGACAGTTCTGGTCACCCTGCTATCGGAAGGATGTTATTAAATTGGAAAAAATGCAGAAAATATTTACCAGGATGTGGCTGGAAATGAAGAGCTTGAATAGTGAGGAGAGACTGCACAGGCTGGGCCTTTTTTCTCTGGAGTGTAGAAGGTTGAGTGGTGACCTAATAGAGGTTGATAAAATCATGAGGAGCACAGATCAGGTGAATAGCAACGATCTTTTCCCTAGAGTAAGCGAGTTCAAAACTAAAAGACAGAAGTTTAAAGTGAAAGGGGAAAGATTTAAAAGGGACCTAAGGGGCAACTTTTTCACACAGAGGATGGTGCGTATATGGAATGAGCTGCAAGCGGAAGGGGTGGAGGCTGATAAAATTACAGCATTTAAAAGGCATCCGGATGGGTATATGAATAGGAAACATTTAGAGGGATATGGGCCAAGTGCTGGCGAATGGGACTAGATTGGGTTGGGATATCTGGTCAGCATGGATGAGTTGGACCGATAGGTCTGTTTCCGTGCTGTACAACTCAGTGACTGTCTGAAGTATGTGAACAGGAAGGGTTTAAAGGAACATGGACCAAATGCAGATAAGTGGGACTAGTTTAGTTTGGAAAAAAATTGTCAGCGTGGACAAGTCGGACTTAAGGGTCTGTTTCCATGCTCTGTGACTTTATTACCTGTCCGAATATCTCCTTGGATGAACTAATTCTCAAATTCTGTTCACGAATGATGGATGGGCGATGTTTGACTATTTTACAGGTGCTACATCAATGCAGGTTATCGTTATAATTCTATAACTTAATGCCCACATCCGAACAGGCCGCAACTCCAGAAATCCTTCTGCGGACAGGAATGTTCTGGATTGATTGTGGTTGCCCCTCTAGTGCTCTGTGTGGTCTCTCTCCGAACAAAGAGTAATTGATAATCGTATGTTTGCCACTCACAGTCTTTCATCTATCAGTAGGTAAGCAGGAGGCTGGAGGAACACAGCAAGCCAGGCAGTGTCAGGAGGTGGGGAAGTCAACGTTTCGGGTATATCACCTCCTGATGCTGCCTGGCTTGCTGTGTTCCTCCTGCCTGTCTACTTTGGATTCCAGCATCTGTAGTATTTTGTTTGTCTCTTTCATCTATCAGTGGCCATAAGTCTTGCTCTGGCGATTGTAGAAGCCTTTACAATCTGAAGGCCATGAATTATTTACCCCAGTGTGTGTCTGTGTACCCTGCCATTTGTGGTCACATGATCATGTTTTCTATTGCAATGGATCCAATTAGAATCCAGAACAGAAAGACCCACCAGCTGAAATCTTCTTCTTTTTGCTCAGGGTCACCCAGGAGATGTTGGATTTACTGGGATCCAGGGTCCAAAGGGACCTCCAGGATTAATGGTAAGCAATCAGTTATTGCAGGGACACGCATCTAGGGAGTGACTGATTCAGGTCAGTGGTTGCTTAAATATCTGAGTGAGCATGTTCCACCTCAATAATGCCACCCCCCTGCCCCCAGCTATGGGAATATTGTGAACAGTCGAGGCTTTGGGCCTGTTACCTGAATGTGGGGCTAGTATGGCTTTGGCAGTACAGACTTGATGGACCAAAGAGCCTGCTCTGTTCAGCATGATTCGAACTACATTGAGTGATTCCCCAGGCTGCAGGACCAAAGCAGTGTCCTTAAGGAGTGTAGTGATTGGAACCTGGTGACTATGAGATCCTTGATTCGAGTTGTTAACCTGGGCCAATCAGGGAGTACTGGCTGAAAGATATAAACAAGGCATTGCCCCTCTTCCGCGGTTACGTTAGAGCCCGGGTGTCCTTGGAGAAGGAGCACGCGGTGTCCACCAACACCCTGGAGTTGTTCAGGGAGAGGTGGGCGCCGCAGGGAGTGGAGTGCATCATTTCTCCCTCCAACTCTATTTTGATTTAGTCCCTACCCTCCCCTTCACTGTTTTGATCAGACAGCACTGCCCTTTGATGTGAAGGGCAGTGCTTGTCACTGGCCACTCGGGTGTTTTCCTATCTTCCTGGTGGTGGAAATCGAATAAAGATTCGTACACCTTGTGTCTCTCACTGTGTCTCACACCTGCACACACACAACATGGGTGCTGGGGAAAAATAAGCACTACCGCAGTTAGGTGGGAGTGTGGGGGGTTTAAAAAAATAATAATAAAAAACAGGAAAAAAAGAGGTGAGTTCACAAAAAAAATAAGCAGGAGGTAAAAAAAATAAACAAGGCATTCTAAATCTCCTCAGTTCAGGGACTGACACTGAGCTAGCCAGCTAGTGTACTGTGCACAAGTAAATAAAGGGCGCCCTGGTAATGGGATACCAGCCTCTGTGCAGTTATTTCAAGGAGCAAGGAAATATTTAAGGGGTAATATATAGGTCTGCAGGTGAGCAACACAGTGTTGCTTAATGAACAATTCAAGGTCCTGCAAACAATCCATTGTACTATTTCAATAAAATTGTTGGAAATTGGATTTTAAATTGATTACAAGTATTACTTTGGTAAACTATAAGAAATAAGCACAGGGGGAGGCCATTCAGCCCCTTGAGCCTGGTCCATCATTTAATAGGAGCGTGGCTGATCCAAAATTCCTCAAATCCACTATCCTGCCCATGCGCTGTAACCCTCGATTCCCCACTGATTAAGAATCTATCTACCTCAGCCTTATACACAAGGACTCTGCCGCACAGCTGTCTGTGGCAAGGAGTTCCAAAGCTCTGAAAGAAGAAATTCCTCCTCATCTCAGTCTGAAATTGACCCCTTTATTCTGACTTTCCCATGGAAGGAAACATTCAGCATGTCCACAAGGGCCCTCACCAACACTTACAGATGCACCATAGAAAGCATTCTATCCGGATGCATCACAGCTTGGTATGGCAATTCCCTGCTCAGGACCATAAGAAATTGCAGAGAGTTGTGAACACAGCCGAGGCCATCACGCAAACCACCCTCCCATCCATTGACTCCGTCTACACTTCTCATTGCTTTGGGAAAGCAACCAGTGTCATCATCGAGCCCTCCCAGCCCAGTTATACTCTCTTACACCGTCTTCTGTCAGGCAGAAGATACAAAAGCTTAAACACTTGTACCAACAGGTTACAGAACAGCTTCTTCCCTGCTGTTATTAGACTGCTGAATGAATCTCTGACATTTCAAATCTTATGTTGATATTGCTTTTGTACACCTCCTGCGCAGCCGTACCTTTGTATGTGTTGCTCTGTTCACCTTATGGTGTGTATATCCTCGTATGCTATGATCTGCCTGTACTGCACACAAAACTTTTCACTGTACTTAGGTACACGT
This sequence comes from Chiloscyllium plagiosum, assembly GCF_004010195.1. Taxonomy (NCBI): domain Eukaryota; kingdom Metazoa; phylum Chordata; class Chondrichthyes; order Orectolobiformes; family Hemiscylliidae; genus Chiloscyllium; species Chiloscyllium plagiosum. The sequence continues at coordinate 42,603,121 of NC_057739.1, forward strand.
GGCAACAATAAATCAAATCAAAAAACCAAATTAAACATCCTGTCAGCATGTACACTGTCAAGCCCCTTCAGAACCCTATATGGCTCCACACAAAGCCAGTGTAAAAATGTGTGCCTCAGGAAGGTTAGAATGGACATGTACTGCTGTTGGGGACTCTGCTTACCATTCTGAATGATTGAATGGATGTGCAGAACCTGTGTACATTTGAAAATTGACTCTAAAAGTGTTAAAATGATTTAATCACTCCTAAAAATGTTGGTTACAGCATTTCACTGGACCTTTGCAACTTTCACAATTAATCTCACTTAACCCAATGTGGAAACAATTTTAGTCGTGGAGATAAAATAGGGGGAGTTTTGATTTGCACACACAACTTGGTAATGTGCGGTTTGGAAGCTGGGAATAAACACTGTCTCCTCTACATCCAGGGCAAAGA
>NC_057739.1:42604056-42609716 GCF_004010195.1 Chiloscyllium plagiosum
ACCGACGTCAGGCTCACTGGTCTATAGTTCCCTGGCTTGTCCTTACCACCCTTCTTGAACAGTGGCACCACGTTTGCTAACCTCCAGTCTTCCGGCATCTTACCTGTGACTATCGATGATACAAATATCTCAGCAAGGGCCCCAACAATCACTCCTCTAGCTTCCCACAGAGTTCTAGGGTACACCTGATCAGGTCCTGGGGATTTATCCACCTTTATGCGTTTCAAGACATCCAGCTGCAAGATGTCATCATCTATTTCCCTACAGTTTATATCTTCCATATCCTTTTCCACAGTAAATACTGATGCAAAATACTCGTTTAATATCTCCCCCATTTTCTGCAGCTCCTCGCAAAGGCCACCTTGCTGATCTTTGAGGGGCCCTATTCTCTCCCTACTTACCCTTTTGTCCTTAATATATTTGTAAAAACTCTTAGGTTTCTCCTTAATTCTATTTGCCAAAGCTATTTCATGTCCCCTTTTTTGCCCTCCTGATTTCCCTCTTAAGTATACTCCTACTGCCTTTATACTCTTCTAAGGATTCACTCGATCTATCCTGTCTATACCTGACATAGTGATGTGCTTGACTCTTAATACCCTCTGGGCATTTAGGGATGGGCAATAAATGCTGACCATATCCAACGAATGAATAATTTAAACAATTCAGAGTGTGAAAATGTAGTGATGTGATTAAAACATATGACTCTGCTGTTTCTAATGACTGACAGGGCAGATGTTGAGAAGATGAAGAATCCTGGACGAAGGGCATTGTGACAATAATTTAAAACTAAGGAACAAAGTAATTACTTCAGTTTGGTAGTGATTACCTTGACTTTCCCAGCTCAGAGAGTTGTGGAGGTTAGATCTCTGAATGCATTTGAAGAAAGATGTTACAAGGGACCTAAGGGGCAACGTTTTCACGCAGAGGGTGGTACGTGTATGAAATGAGCTGCCAGAGGAAGTGGTGGAGGCTGGTACAATTACAGCATTTAAAAGGCATCTGGAGGGGTATATGAATAGGAAGGATTTAGAGGGAAATAGGCCGGGTGCTGGCAAGTGGGATTAGATTGGGTTGGGATATCTGGTCGGTATGAAGGAGTTGGACCGAAGTTGGGTGGTAGATTGATTTTTGACATATTGAGGAGGTGAGGGCTACCATGAGCTGACAAGAAAGAGAAGTCGAGGCCTGGGGCAGATCTTATTGAATATTGAGACAGGCTTAATCATAAGATATGGGAGCAGAATGAGAGGCCCTTCAGCCCATTGATTCTGCTCTGCCGTTCGACCGTGACCGAAATGTTTCTCAATTCCCACTCTCCTGGTAATCTGGAGAGCTGATTGGCCCACTCCCATTTCTGATGTCTGTATGCTTCTTGAATAATACACAAAACGTTCAGGCCAGGTTTCGTTGCTTCAGTTTGAAATATTTATTTCAGTAACATTTCAGAAACTTTTAATTTCAAACAATGGAAGAGTCTTAGCCCCATCAAGGCTAGCAAAGGCTGAGTAAGATAATTCACAGCTAAATAGTGAACTCTGCACAGAACGTTTAAACCTCTGTGGCTAAGGCAATTATGATACTGACGTCTGCGGATGGCCATTTTATGGCTACTCTGTTTCTATAGCAACAGACACACACACAGAAAAAAAAAGCAAATGGAATAGATGGAAAAAAAATCCAAAAATGAAGTAAAAAACAAACTTTAAACAAAAAAAAAGAAAATAAAAATAAACAAAGCTGAAATGTATTCAGAATGGAACCAAAATGTATGAGGTATTCTGATGGCTGGCTTTTTTCAACTGTATTCTTAGATTTTTGTTTAAAAAATGCAATAAATTTAAAATAATGTATTAGAATTCTAGATTTTTCACATATTTCCTTCAAAGTAAAAAAAATTCAAGAATTAAAAAGCGCTTAAAGCATTTTCCTAAACAGTACATTTAGACTCTGCATATCTTTAGATTTGAAACACTGAAATATTCTCTTCAACGCACCAAATTTACACAATAGACAAGCATAAACAGAAAGAACTCTACATTATTCTCCAAGACCAGTTGGGTGTTGAAGCAACATCTTTACACCTGCTACACACAAAGGACCAGTCTATTTCAAAACATAGACATCTGTGTTGGGACCAGGCAATGGTTCCTCCTTTAGACCGAAGTTTTAAAAATATTTAAATAACATTAAATAGCAGATTGTAAAATATTGACACACTGTATACAACAGAAACATCGTACACAATGTGCGGAGAAGATGCAAAAAAAAATCTATCTTTGTTTCAGGAAAGACTCAGGTTTCTTTAATTATTAAAAGCTTCTCTAAATATTAATTACAGCTTTTGGGGCAACTTTGTACAAAAGCGTTCAGGACAGAGTAAAACAAAGATAACAAACGACAAAACAGCAAAAACTCTCAGCGATTTCCTCAACTCCCTTCCTTCGTTTTAGTTTAGAAACAAATATTGGTCACTCAGGCACTCAGGAACAGTAGGGTTTGGAACCTCTCTGAAGCACAGTTAAATAATCTCTTCAAATATTAAAGGCACTCTAGACATCATTAACTTAACAATTACTGTCGTACTTAAGGTTTCCTTAGCAGGTGTCAGTGGGAGGGGCCCACACTCTCGAAACATTGACCCTCCCATTCACACCCCTATACCCCCCCACCCTGGACAACTTCCCCCTCCCCCCCCACCACCCTCGTGGTAATTACATAGCACCAGTGATTCGAAAACGACATGTGAATATCGACAATAAAACACAAGAATGTGAGCACCAATTCCAGACAATGAGAGGTAGAAAAAAAATCACCCCACGAAGTTCATCCCACTAGCACCATGTCATAATCACTAGGAAACTGGACCCAACCTCCTTTATCACTTGGTTTCACCATGCCCGGGACTGACTAATTAGTTCAGGCGTTTGGTGGCTGAGAGCTAAACATTGGAATCATTCACACTTCAGATGAAGTGTCACGGATTTAGGGAATTTTATCAATCCTTGATAGTTCCTCTAGTTTCTCCCTTTACTATTGCACATTGGAGATTGCTTAGTAGACAATGCAGGTCACCAGCTCTATCGACTACATGCAATCAACGTTTCTGAGTATCCCATAACTTGGGACTGCTGAACAGAATGCTGGCTAAGCCACTACAAATCAATTTATTATTTTCCCCCCTTTCTCTCTCTCTGTCTCTTTAAAATGGATCTTCTGCAACCCACTTTGATCCATTCCTTCATACACAGCAGCCTACATACTCTTAGGCTAGAGGGTGAAAATCTTCAATTTTAGTTGCTTTAGGCTAAATTCTTCCCCACGAAACAGGTCCTCTTAATGTCTCTTTACAGTTTTTTTTTTCTGATTTTAAAGAAAGCTATTGCGTAGCCTTCTCTGATGGGTAATGTGATATTCCCACACATCACGTCAGCAATTCCTTGAGTTTTATTTGAATACACAGTAAAGGATAACTATGCTCTGATGTGGGTTAAAGATGGTCAATCCGAGGTCTCAGAGAAAGCAGACAGGCCCAACCTCAAGGTGGTAATGTAGTCCAGGCTTTGGTTGTGGTAAGTTATAAATACCAACTATCGGCAACTGATTGGGATCCTGGGTGTGAAACAGGAAGTGTGTCTGGTGCCATCGTCCATCTTTTATCTGAAAACCAATACCAATGAAAACAAGGACTGTCAGCATGTTTCACTTACATCTACAATAGGAAGCACCAAAGCCATGGGCTTGCGGAAATTTAGAAAATTCACTTCAAACCCAACCCCCCACCCACCCCTCCTTTTCTCTGCTCTGAGATGGACAGCACAGTAGTGCAGTGGTTAGCACTGCTGCCTCGCAGCGCCTGGGACCTGAGTTCAATTCCACCCTCAAGTGACAGTCAGTGTGGAGTTTGCACATTCTCCCTGTGTCTGTGTGGGTTTCCTCCCGCTGTCCAAAGAAGTGCAGGTCAGAGTGGACGAGCTGTGGGAGATTGCCCATGGTTTTGAAGGCTAGCCATGGGAAACATAGGGTGGGGGGGAGCAACTTGAGTGATGTTCTTTGGAGGGTCAGTGTGGGCTGAATGGCCTGCTTCCACACTTTTAAAAATGACTTCTTTGACTGAGCTTCTGGTCAACAGCTCTAATGGCTTTGTAAGTGGCTCAGTGTTAAATTGGAACACAGCGCTGACCCTGTGAAGCATCCCGAGATGTTCCAAGGTGAAAAAGGCCAAAGAAACGCTCATTGTTTTTGCGTTTTCTTCTCTGTTGCCATTGAGCCTGTGCAGCCCTGCCTCCCATCCATCAACCCTCCCTCTTCACTCTTCTCCACACTCCCCACCTTTCCCAGACTCTGCATTTGTTTGACAGCCGTCATGATGTTGTGAAACTTGAAAGGGTGCAGCAAAGACTTACAAGGACGTTACCAGGGTTAGAGGATTTGAGCTACACAGAAAGGCTGAACAGGCTGGGGCTGTTTTCCCTGGAGCGTCGGAGGGTGAAGGGATGACCTTATATAGGTTTATAAAATCATGAGGGACATGGATAGGGTAAATAGACAAGGTCTTTTCCCTGGGGTGGGGGAGTCCTGAACTAGAGGGCATAGGGTGAGAGAGGAAAGATTTAAAAGGGACCTAAAGCGCAACGCTTTCACGCAGAGGGTGGTGCGGATGTGGAATGAGCTGCCAGAGGAAGTGGTGGAGGCTGGTACAATTACAACACTTAAAAGGCATCTGGATGGGTGTATGAATAGGAAGGGTTTGGAGGGATATGGGCCAAGTGCTGACAAATGGCATTAGATTAATTTAGGATATCGGGTCAGCATGGATGAGTTGGACCAAAGGGTCTGTTTCCGTCCTGTACATTTCTCTGACTCTATTTTCCTAAGTTCTCCCAGCTCGGATCGAAAAAGTCTTCGGCCGTTTGGAATGTTAACACTCTCTCTTACTGTGAATCCGTTGGCCAATTAAGTGAATGTGAACAAATAAAAGAACTCTTGGATTTCTCTCAGTGATCTGTACTCGGAGTCAACTAAGGCATTTATCACAGAGAAGGAGGCCATTCGGTCCATCGAGTGCATTCCAGCTCTCTGTATGGTGACCTATTCCTTTCACTCAGTGAGTGGGTAGATCTGGAATGCACTGCCTTGAGATGTAATGGACACAGCTTCAATTGAGGCATTCAAGAAGGGCATTGGATGGTTATTTCGGCAGAAATAATGAGCAAAGGCATGGGCTGAAAGCAGAAGGGGGCTGGCGCATTTTGAGGTACAGGCGAAGGCACCATGGGCTGAATGGTTTCCTTCTGTACCATAACAATTCTGCTTTTGTCTCCATTTCCCCCATTCCAACTTTATCCCCATAGCTACAGACATAGGGTCATACAGCACGGAAACAGACCCTTTGCTCCAATTTGTCCATGTCAACCAAGTTTCCCAAACTGAGCAAGGCTCCTTTAGGGCCTTGGATAGAGGTGAGGGAGGAGGTGTGGGCGCAGGTTTTACAGTTCCTGTGGTGGCAGGGGAAGGTGCCAGGATGTGAGGGTGGGTCGTAGGGGGGCGTGGACCTGACCAGGTAGTCACGGAGGGAACGGTCTTTGCGGAAGGCGGAAAGGGGTGGGGAGGGAAATATATCCCTGGTGGTGGGGTCTTTTTGGAGGTGGCGGAAATGTCGG
>NC_057739.1:42610481-42621955 GCF_004010195.1 Chiloscyllium plagiosum
TGCTACTTTCTCCCCACCCCCACCCTCCTCTAGCTTATCTCTCCACGCTTCAGGCTTACTGCCTTTATTCCTGATGAAGGGCTTTTGCCCGAAACATCGATTTCGCTGCTCCTCGGATGCTGCCTGAACTGCTGTGCTCTTCCAGTACCACTAATCCAGAATCTGGTTTCCAGTATCTGCAGTCATTGTTTTTACCTCTTTTTCTATTCATGTACCTGTCCAAATGTCTTTAAAATGTTGTAACAACACCTAACCCCTACCACTTCCTCTGGCAGCTCATTCCACATATACACCACCCACTGCATGAAAAGGTTGTCCCTCAGGTCCCTATCAAATCTTGCTCTATTCACCTTAAGAATAAGCCCTGCAGGCTTATTTCCCTTAAATGCCCATTCAAACCCCAACAAAATCACTTCTAGTTCCATTCAGAAGGGCAGAGAGGTCTTTACCTGACAGTTGTCTACCACCACCTTGGGTTCCAGCTGCCCTCCGGCTTCCAGCATCAACCCGTTCCAGGACTTGAACTTGACAGCTTGTTTGAAGGGTTTTTTTGAGCTCCCATCTGTCCAGACTGGCACATTGAGACAGTGGATGGTGATGTGTTGGATTGCCTCCGAGCTGAGCAAATGTAAGAAGTTCATCTGGACCCGTCCGACTGAAAACTCCAACTGAAAGCAAAGAGTCAGGAGAAAGCCGTCACACTTAGAGTAGGAACTGCATGAGTTCAAATCCCGCCACGGTAGATGGTGCAATTTGAATTCAATAAAGAATTTGGAGTTAAAGGTCTAATGATGACCATGAAACCATTGTTAATTGTTGGTAAAACCCATCTTGTTCATTAATGTCTTTTAGGGAAGGAATTCTACTGTCCTTACCTGGTCTGGGTCTACATGGAACTCCAGCCCCACAGCAATGTGGTTGACTTTAGCTTCCCTCTGGGAAATTCGAGATTGGCAATAAATGTTGGCCTAGCCAATGATGCCAAATCCCATGACTGAATAAGGAAACCAAGCAACAGAAAGTCTTGTCCACAAACTAATAACTCCCCTCCCTTCCTGAGGAGATGACAGCCTGGTGATGTGATTGCTGGGCTAGTAATCTACTGTCCCAGGTAGTGTTCTGGAGTCCTGGGTTCAAATCTCACCAATGGTAGACAGTGGAGCCAACCAGATCAATCTCAATGGATATCCGGATTTAAGACTTTAATGAACACCATGAAACCATTCCTGATTGTTGGAAAAATCCACCTGGTTCATTACTGTCCTTCAGAGAAGGAATTCTGCCATCCTGACTCAGTCTGGCCTACATGTGACTCCTGACCCACATAAATGTAGTTAACTCATATCTGCCCTCTGAGCAATAAATCCTGGCTCGGCCAGTGACACCCACATCATGTAAATGAATTTAAAACATTTCCTCTCAAAGCCAGTCCACCATCTACAAGTCAGGAGTGTGCTGGAATACTGCCCACCTGCCTGGATGGGTGCAGCTCCAACAACACTCAAGAAGCTAGACACCATCTTAGGCAAAGCAGCCACTTGATTTGGCACCACATCCCCAAACATCCACTCCCTCCCCCACCGACACTCAGTAGCAGAAGTGTGTATTATCTACAAGGTGTGCTGCAGAAATTCATCAAAGATCCTCAGACAGCTCCTTCCAAACCTATGCCCACTTCCATCTAGAAGGACAAGGGCAGCAGATACATGGGAACACCACCCCTTGCAGTTCACCAAGCCACTCACCGTCCTGAATTGGAAATATATCTTTCTCCCTTCACTGTCACTGGGTCAAAATCCTGGAATTCCCCCCCTAAGGACATTGTGGGTCAACCCACAGAACACGGACTGCAGTGATTCAAGAAGGCAGCTCACCCGCACCTTCTCAAGGGGCAACTAGGAACGGGCAATAAATACTGGGCCCAGCCAGCGATGCCCATGTCCGATGAATAAATAACAAAAACACTGAACATCTGAAAGAAAAACATTAAAAATATCTTCCCCTCTGTTTTATTTCCCCTTTTTTGAATATCTTAGTGGTCATCCCGTTTCATTGTCGGGAGTACAGCTGGCCATCCTTTTACCCCTCCTTTGGTTTCATCCCCTATTTCAAATGTTTATGGCATAGTCAGAGCCCATTCGGCCCGTCTCTCTGCGGCTGAGATCCGAGCCATCCAGTTCCATCTCATTGTTGTTAGCTCTGGCTCTCAAGGAGCCAATAACCTTGAAGATGAGCCACAGGGTCCTGCCTTGAGTTTCCACTTGTCACCCGGTAGTATTCCCCGCCACTCTGTTCCAACAACCACCTTCTCATTCAATCTCCTGTGACTCCTGTCCTAACACAGAAGTTCCCTTTAGTTACTTTTCCACCCGGTCTCTTTAAAATCCCATTAGATAGAGATATAGTAGTAGGCCATTCAGCCCTTCGAGCCTGCTCCATCATTTAATATGACCTTGGCTGATTACCCAGCATATCTCAGATCTGATCCAAGAATGTCACGTTGCAATATTAATGCTGGGCTTTCTCTGAAGATTTTGCCTGTCTATTCCCTTCAAATTCTCTTTGTCTGCCATTTAACAAGGTTTTCAGCAAAACAGAACTGATTCTTGTGACAGGAACAATTCTGCATCATGCATTCTACGCTTGGACCGTACAGAGACAGAAGTCACATGTTATAGTCCAACAGGTTTATTTGAAACCGCCCCGCCGAAGCGCAACCCACCCATATCCCTACATTTACTCCTTACCTAACACTACGGGCAATTTAGCATGGCCAATTCACCTGACCTGCACATCTTTGGACTGTGGGAGGAAACCGGAGCACCCAGAGGAAACCCACGCAGACACAGGGAGAACGTGCAAACTCCACACAGTCAGTCGCCTGAGGCGGGAATTGAACCCGGGTCTCTGGCGCTGTGAGGCAGCAGTGCTAACCACTGTGCCACCGTGCCATTCTGATTTCAAATAAACCTGTTGAACTATAACCTGGTGTTGTGCGAGTTCCCACAGTGCTGATAGGGGCAGAGTTTTTGGGTTTTGATTCAGCAACAGTGGGTATGGTGATATATTTCCAAGTCAGGATAGTGAGTAATTTAAGGAACAAACTAGAATGGTGGGATTTGAACCCACATCCCAAAAACATTAAACCAGGTCTCTAGACTTTGGACCCAGTGACATTACCAGTACACTACCTTACATGACTAGTAATGCCTAAACTTAAACCTGAAAAGTGATCTCAAATCCTACCTTTGAGATTACATTTTGATTAATTAAATAATCTGGAATAAAAAAAGTTACAAATATATATTGGTGCTGAGTAAATTACTGTCTTGTCACATTTGTTTGTCAGGATCACAAATGTCCTTTCGGGAAGGCAACTTGTTTTTACCGGATCTGACCTACATGTGACTCCAAACCCACAGCAGTGTGGTTGTTTTCAATGACCTCGGAAACAGCCATGCAAGACACTCAGTTGTGGTCTAAGATGGTAACTGGTTGCAATATATTGCAACAAATACTGAAAGGATTGCTTCAACTGTCCAGAACTGTTGTTGACCCAGTAGGGTAGGTCTCTAAAGGATACACAGACCCACAGTTACGCAAAGTGTTTGCTGCTGTAACCAAGGTTACAACTGGGTTGTAGTACTGATGCACAGTGTTTGATCTGTAACTACAGAGGAAATCCATACAGTATTAAGGTTAAAGTTACATTTATCATACTTTAAAACAGCATAATTAAACCTAGGAATTGGCTATTTGACCCATCTGAGTTGTGCTAGCTCGTGGAAAGAATATTTCTTGGAAAGAGAGTGGTGTGTGTATGGAATGAACTGCCAGAGGAAGTTGTGGAGCCTGGTACGATTACAACATTTAAAAAGCATCTGGATGGTTGTATGAATAGGAAGGGTTTGGAGGGATATGGGCCAAGTGCTGGTAAAGGGGACTAGATTAGTTTGTGATATCTGGTCGGCATGGACAAGTTGGGCCAAAGGGTCTACTTCCGTGCTGTACATCTCTCAGACTCATGTGATATACAGAGGTTTAGCATCCCAGAGCTAAACCTAGAGCAGCAGAAGGCATGGCCGTTTGTAGGAGAGGGCAGAATTGGAATGCTCTGGAGATCAGGTTTGGAGGGTTATAGGGCTGGAGGAGATGAAGGGTGAAGCGATGATGGAATCTGAAAACAAGGCTAACTTTACAGTCAAGGAGTTACCCAATCTGGAGCAAGTGTAGGTCAGTGACACTGAGAGTGGGCATGGGTGGGGGTGGGGTAGGGGGAATGGGAGTTGCTCTGAGTCAGGGTAGGAATAGAATGTGGGAAAGTAGCCAGGAGTGGGTTAAACTGGTTGAATATGGCGGTGGTGTGGTATTAGACAAGGGAATCCGCAGTCAGGGCAGGGGGCTGGATGACAGGCAGACTCTGGTGATGTTATGGAGTTGGAAATGGAAAGTTTTAGGCTTAGTGTGAACATTAGGTTGGAGGCAGCATTAAGCAGAGGAATGGAATTCGGAGCTTGAGGCAGAGACTGAAGATGAAATCTTCCCAATATTGGTTGGGGGAAATATAGAAACTCAGAGCAGAAGCAGGCCATTCCGCACTGCCAGTCTGCCCCGGCATTCAGTATGATCATGGCTGATCTTCCCCTCATACAGGACTGGGTGTTGGACAAGTAGTGAAGGCAATTTCTGAAGAATGATAGGCTCAACAGAGATGGATGGGAGGGAGAGCTGGATGCTGAGCGTGTATACATGAAAACAGATGGTGTGTCTTTGGATAATGATGTCTTTGGATGGGAGACAGGAGGTAGCCAGGGATAAATCCTTGAAGGATACCAGAGGCAGAAGGAAAAGATACAGTCACCATGGTCTTACTGGACCCTAGGGCTGCTCTCTCATTAGAGAGACACGACAGGTGATGGTTTAACCCAAGAGTTACTGCACCTCAGGTGAGGGAGATGTTGAGGAGGAGGAACCTTCATGGTAACCTCAGCTGACGTGGGAATTGAACCTATGCTGTTGGCATCACTCTGCATCGCAAACCAGCCGTCCAACCAGGAAAAGGAATGGGAGACATTGCAGTGATTCTCTGGTTGAGGGTGGGTCAGGAGTGGCCTAGTGGTAATTTCATTGGACCATAAACCCAGTTAATGTTCTAGGGTTGTGTATTCAAATCTCACTATGATGACATTAGAACTCAAGAGACACCAGGCCCACAGCAAGGGGATTGACTTTTAACAGCCCTCTGTGCAATGACACTCACCTGTGAACACGTAATTTAAAAAATAGCATATGCCCTAAAGCCTTCAGAGCTATACAATAAAACCAGGGCTAATGTGACAGCTCTAACGTTCGTTGTGCATAACTGAGTAGCACAGGGTGAGTTTGGATTTAATGTGTTAGTTACAGCATTTATTTGTCAGAATTTACATAGTTACAGGTTGAGTCCTGGTTTAAATTGTTGTAGTTATGCCACTCCTAACTATATAAAGTAATACATTTGTTTCAAGATTCTACAGAACTATTTGCCAACAGGGACAAGGTTAAAGCATCGTCACAATATTTATTGGGTAACTATATGCAGTTGTTGTTTATTCAACAACATGAAAAGGGTTATTCAAACTTTTACTGTTCAGAATGCAGAAACAAAAGGCTTCTGTTTCAGTCCTCTGAATAATTTCCGTAACTTATACCCCAGCTTTACTCTCCCACCAAGGGGGCTCTCCTTTGATACCCTTCCCCCTTCCCAGAATCTACTCGCCTCAGACTTAAAAATCCCAGTCGCTCTCCATCACCCCTCACTCTCTTTTCAGACGAGATGTTAGACGGGCCAAGAGTGGATGTGAGAGATCCCAAGACCACTATTTTGCAGAAGAACAGGGGTGTCTTTCTTGATGTTTGAACAATATCAGTCCCTCAATAAATGACACAAAAGCAGGTTCCCCGGGCATTGTCACGTTGCTGTTTGTGGGAGCTTGCTGTGAATAAACTTGCTGCCATGGTGATGGGCGTATAACTGATTTCATTGGATGCGAAGTGCTTTAAGACCTCTGGTTGTGCTGAAAGGTGCTACACAAATGCAGCCTTTCTTTCTGGGGTCACTCTATGCAGGTTTCCACTGGCTTCCAAGAGCTTGCTGATTTTAGCCTGGCTCCACTTTGAAAATTATTCCCCTTGCTTTCCAGACTCACTAATCCAAGGCAATGGTTTCCCTCCACTCTGCCCCTTAGCCATTTGAAATCAGGTCACATTCTCAATAATTTAAACTCACAGAAATGAAAATACAATTAGTGTACCTCAACCTCACAACTTAAGCCAAGAGCAGCTTGTGGCACAGTTGGTGATACCTCTGCCTCTGATCCAGACACTCAGCAGCCAAGACCACTTTAGCACCAAGGTGAACGGGTCAATTATCACTCTACACCCTCCCAGTACATAGGCCAACAGCAGCCAGTAAGGTCCAGAGAGTTCTCAGGCTGACCATGTGGTATTAAGAAAATCGGAGTCTCTCCCATCACTACCCACAACTGCATTCTCCAACATGCATGGATCATGGATGTAACCATAGCAACTTGATCTCTGCAAGGGGCTAGTCACTTGGAAAGTGTTTTATAAGGCATCACATGTTAGGCCACTTAATAAGAGCCCATAATGTTAGGGGTCGCACATTAGCATGAATAGAGGATTGGCTAACTAGTGGAAGCCATGATGTGGTGGTGCCGGGACTGGATAGGGTGGACAAGGTCAAAAGTCACACGATACCAGGTTATAGTCTAACAGGTTTATTTAAAATCACAAGCTTTCAGAGCGACACTCTTTCATCTGACACTGAGATAGCCCCTGCATGTCACCTGATGAAGGGGGAGCGCTCCAAAAGCCTGTGATTTCAAATAAACCTGTTAGACTATAACCTGGTATCGTGTGACTTTTGACCTTGTCCACCCCATCCAGTCCCGGCACCACCACATCATGGCTTCCACTAGTTAGCCAATCCTCTATTCATGCTAATGTGCGACCCCTAACATTATGGGCTCTTATTAAGTGGACTATTACCTGGTGTTGTGTTACTTCTGATTTTTAACTCATGGAAGGCAGAGTATTTGGATAAGGGGGGCATTTTCAGGATGGCAACCTGTAATTAGTGGAGTGCCCCAGGGATCAGTGCTGGGGTCACAGTTATTGACAATATATATTAATGAAGGGCTTATGCCCAAAACATCGACTCTCCTGCCCCTCGGATGCTGCCTGGCCTGCTGTGCTTTTCCAGCACCATACTTTTCAACTCTGACTCTCCAGCATCTGCACTTCTCACTTTCCCCTAACATATATTAATGATGTGTATGAGGAAAGTGAACATCCTACAGCCAAGTTTGTAGATGACACAAAAATAAGTGGGAAGGAGAAAAACAGAAATTGCCAGTGAGTTAACATTTCAAGTCTTGTGACTCTTCATCAGAACTCTGCTCTCTTCCCTCAGATACTGCCACACCTGCAGAGTTTCCCCACAAAGTTTTGTTTTTGTTTCAGATCTCCAGCATCTGCAGTTTTTAGTTTTGTTTTAGTGAATCTGTGGAATTCTTTACGACAAAGGACTGTCTAGGCTGGGTCATTAAGTATGTTCAAGGCTGGGCTAGGCAGGTTTTTAATCAGAAAGGGAATCAAGAGTTTTGGGGAAAAGGCGGAAAAGTGGAGTTGAGGATTATCAGATCAGTCAAGATCTTATTGAATGGCAATGTAGACTTGATAGGCTGCATGTCCACTTAAGCTGCTATCGTACAGATGACCAGTGTGCATAAAGCTTCAAGATGACTACTGACCAGGGGCTTCTACATTCAGGCTGGAGTATCACAGACGCAGTGGATCGGATTGATAACTGAGTCTGCACCTTTTAATAGGAGTTTCAACCATCTGGGTGCAAGTGAGAGTCTGTAATATAAACTGAAAGAACTGCGGATGCTGGAAATCAGAAACAAAAACAGAAATTGGTGAGAAAGCTCAGCAAGTCTGGCAGCAGCTGCAGAGAGATATCAGAGTTAAAGTTTCGGGTCCGGTGACCCTTAGAACAGATGGTAGTTCGGAAGAAATTTTTTTTTGATGCAGAAGATAGGGTGGCAGAGGGAGGGGGTAAGGAGTATTCGATAGGTGTGGATAGAGCCTGGAGGGAAAGATTATTATTATCCACTCCTTCATTTGTCCACTTAGCTGCACTTTAGATAGCAAAAACAGAAATGGCTGGAATAGCTCAACAGATCTGGCAGCATCTGTGGAGAGAGAAGGCAGAGTTAACGTTTCGGATCTAGTGACCCTTCCTCAGAACTGATGGTAGCTGGGAAAAGGTTGTTTTTCATACAGAAGATAGGGTGCGGTACTAAGGAGCAGACATTAGGTGAGGATAGAGCCCAAAGAGAGTGGAGAATTGGACAGACAAAGGAGCAGGCAACAATGTCCTTCTCTCTCTCCGGGCTCTATCCACACTTATTGTTTACTCCTTACCCCCTCCACCCCACGTTCGGCATTTAAGGTTTTTAGGTTAAAATCGTTAAAACCAACAATTTGAGGGGAGTACTGTATTTTAGAGAAATTTGACAACAATGCAGTACTGCTTGATGGTGCTGCTTTTTGGTCTCAGCACTGCCACCTGGAGTTCCTGACCAGTACTGCCACTTCAAACAGCAACCTTCAGATTCCAAAACACATTCATGGTTTCACATTCTGAAACTGTGAAAATACAAAACGCCACGGACTCTGTTGGTAGTATCGAACAATGAGTCACTGGCCTTGCTGAAAACGTTGCTGAACACGTTGTAAAGCCTTGTCCTCTCATGTTCATCAGGACCAGTGCAAGAATACCCAATTCCAGACCGCCCCACAATTCAAGGATGTTTACTGATTAAGAGTCGATGTTTTGGCTTATGTCCGAATCATCGACTCTCCTGCCCCTCAGATGCTGCCTGACCTGCTGTATTTTTCCAGCGCCACACTTTTTGACTCTGATCTCCAGCATCTGCAGTCCTTACTTTCTCCTGATTGAAAGAGGACCCTTTTCTTTGCCTTTCTGCAATGTTTTGAAATGTTGGTATTCTTGCTTTTTGTCCGGACGAGTGGAAGGGAAGGATTTCCAGCACCATTGCAGTTTGAGATCTTAGAACCCTAATCCTAAAGCTGTACAAGTTCTGTCTCTTCCAGGACTTAGAGCTGTAAAGAGTAACGGTTAATAAAATATATGGAACACTCTTAGGGAGGCCACTCTGCCCCTCCATTCCATTCAATCATTCAATGAGATCATTGTTGATATGACTTAATTTCAAATGGAATCTCATATCCTATAATACCTCTGTGATACCACATATCCTATAATACCTCATTTCCTGTAATACCTTATTTCCTGTAATACCTCTGCCCAACACTATCTATCAGTCTCAGATTCAACATCAATGGCCATCTGGGTAAGAGAGTTCCAGATTTCTATCACCCTCTGTGTGATGCAATAGTTCTTTATTTCATTCCTGAAAGAGTTGGCTCTAAATATTTGCCTCTTGCAGCTAGTATGAGGCTCTAACCAGTGGAAATCATTTCTCTCTGTCACCCTATTTACATCTCCCATATTTTGAAAATTTCAATCAAATCACCTTTTAACTTTCTCGGGAATATGGAGCTAGCATTGGGTTGTGGAGGTGCAGTGAGTAGTGTCCCTACTTCTGGACTAGAAGCCCTGGGTTTAGGGTCCCACCTGCTCCAGAGGGGTTTCATAACATTTTGGAGCAGCTTGATTAGAAAATATTGACAATGCTAGTTTTGTGGAATCTATCCTAACCCCTGGAATTTGGGTACTATTCTGGTGAATCTACACTGCTTTCTCTCCAAGTCTAATACTTTTTCCTGAAGATGCAGTGCCTGGATCTGCTCAGAATGACTCAGTAGGCCAGGGCAGTCTCTGTGAAGAGAGAAACTGAGGTAATGCTTCAGGTCAATTCGCTCCAATGGAAGGGCACGGACCTGAACTGTTTATTCTGTCGCCTTCTGCCATGTGGGACTGAAGGGTCTGTTTCCATTCTGTACATCTCTATGACTGTATGTGTGTGCTTTCATCTGCACTGCTTTTCCAGGTTTTGCTTCCAATCTCCAGCATTGCACTTTGGCAATGACCCTCCTGCACCTGGACACACAAACTCATCAACTGAGCTTCCGTCAAAACTAAGGTTCGAAATCATGGAATGAGTGGATTGTCTTGGGAGGAAAGGCAGGACAATCTAGAACCATATCCTCTGGCGTTTAGAACATTCAGAGATGATAAGGAAACATAGGAGGAGTAGTCTATTCAGCCCCTCGTGACTACTCCATCTCATTGAGCTCAGTACTCTAATCCAGCCCTCCCCCACTTTATATCCCCTGATCTCTTCAGCCACAAGAGCTGTATGTACGCCCTTCTTGACAAAACACAACTATTTAGCCTCTCCGCTTCCTGTGGTAGAGATTTTCAAAGGCTCCCTACTCTCTGGGTGAACACATTTCTCCTCATCTCAGTCCTGAAATGTTTACTTCATATGCTTCCAACTGTAACCCTTGGATTGTACCTCCCCCCACCATGAGGAACATTCTTCCTGCTTCTAACCTGCTTGATTTTTTTTCTAGGTTTCTATGAGATTCCTTAATCGAAACATATAAGATCCTGAGGAAATCTGACCAGGTGGATGTGGAGATGATGTTTCCCCTTGTGGCAGAATCTAGAACGAGAGGGTCAGAGTTTAAAATTAAGGGGTTGCCCATTTAAAACAGAGATGAAAAAAAATTCTTTCAGAGGGTTGTGAATGTTTGGAATTTCCTTCCTCAAAAGGCCATGGATGCAGAGTCTTTAAATATTTATAATGCAGAGGTAGACAGATTCTGAGAAAGGGTCACTTGACCCTGATTCGTTAACTCTGACTTCTCTCCACAGATGCTGTCAGACCTGCCGAGCTTTTCCAGCAAATTCTGTTTTTGTTTCTGATTTACAGCATCTGCAGTCCTTTCGGTTTTTGTGTAGATAGATTCCTGATGACCAAGGGGGATGGAAAATTATTGGGGGATGTGCAGGAATGTAGATTATGAGGTTAAAATCAGATCTTATTGAATGGGAAAGCAGGCTGCAAGGGCCGAGTGGCCTCCTCTGTTCCTTGTTTTGTGCATATCTGTCCTTTCGTCTTTCTGCATCTGGATAATTGACTCTATCCAGGAAAAGGTGTAGATTTAATCTGTTACCAGCTCCCACCAGCTTCTCTTAGCCAGGCATTCAGAGTAAACAGACAGGCAGGAGGCTGGAAGAACACAGCAAGCTAGGCAGCATCAGGAGGTGGAGAAGTCAACGTTTCAGGTGTAACCCTTCTTTAGGGCAAGGGGAGGAGCTGCAGATAAAGGGGGTGGCGGGAGCGAGGGTGGTGAAGTGGGGATAGGTGAAGACAGGTAGAGGTCTGGATGGTCGATGGGAAGGATGAGTCCAG
>NC_057739.1:42621963-42628875 GCF_004010195.1 Chiloscyllium plagiosum
GGGGATGGGAAGGAAGAGGGAGGAGCTGGGAAGGGAGTCAGGGGATGAGAAGAGAGTTGGGGGATGGGAAAAGAGGGGGAGGGGTTGGGAAGGGAATCGAGGGATGGGAAGGGTGTTTATTTGAAATTGGAGAACTCAATGTTGAGTCCTCCGGGTGTAGTCTGCCGAGGTGGAAGATGAGGCGTTGTTCCTCCAATTTGTGGTGTGGTTCGTTGTGGCAATGGAGGAGGCCAAGGGTGGTCATGCTGGAAAGGGAGTGGGAAGGGGAATTGAAATAGGCAGTGACCAGCAGGTCTGATCGGCCCCTGCTGATTAAATATACAGGTTTTAGCTATGGAACAAAACTGTGTAGATCATTAAGGCATTAAAAATAAAGTTAGAAAAACCAAAACTGTAGCACTACCTTGGAGACAGTGATGGGTTTGAGACAGGTCTGCCCACCATTTGTGAAGTTACAAATCACTTCGACTGTATCCGAGGTGCAGCCAAGGTTAGGATCAATCCAGTAAGTGCCTGAAGAACAAATACAATAGAAAGGCTAGATTGTGACTCTTTGGAGCAATGGGGAGACTGAGGGGAGACTGCACCCTTCACATCACCGAGTCAATGGGATCTGAGTTGGGAGCTAACTTGTGCTGTCTGACAAAAATCACCTGCAATAGATTATGGGCAGGACCGCACTGCAAATGTACCAGACAGTTGTTCAGTCAGGGAGACTGGGTACTACCATCCAATCAGCCTAAGAGACCGACCCTTGGTCAGTGAGAGAGAGTAGACACACCAGTGTGCAAGCCTGGACGCTATTGTCCAGTCAGTCCAAGGTGGTAGACTTATATACCCATCAGTCTGACAGAATGGTCACTATTGTCTGGACAGTCTGTGAGGGTTGACATTGTGGACTGGTCAGTCTGAGCAAATGGACATTATTGTTCAGTCAGTCCAAGAGAGTTGATGTTACCGTCAGTCTGATAGAACGGACATTGTAGACCAGTCAGTCTGAGAATAGACACTATAGACCAGTCAGTCCGAAAGGGTGGACATTATAGACCGGCCAGTCTGAGAGGGTAGACTTTATAGACTGGTCAGTCCGAGAGGGTGGACATTATAGACTGGTCAGTCCGAGAGGGTGGATATTATAGACCGGTCAGTCTGAGAGAATGGACACCATAGAGAGATTGGATGCTGGGCTTATTCGGGATTGGGAGAGGGAATTGAAAACACTGTGACAAAGTAACAGAAAGCAGGTCCTGTCCCTGTGTTAGAACTGTCCCTCTGCTCCGCATTCAGGCCACAGCTTGACTACAGGATGTGAGTGGAAATCTCTGGGCTCTCCAAACCTTGGCATTGTCTCTGAGTTATTCAAGCAACCAGAGATCTAGCTGCGTTTCTCCAGCACTTTCTGTGGTTGCATCAGATTTACAGCATCCACGGTATTTTGTTTCTATTCCATTAGCGCTGGGGCATGAAGTCACTGTGTTTGTGGAAGGAGCTTAGTTCCTAGCCACTGACCAATTTGGACTCACCGTCGTTCATTCGCTGCTCACAGTTCATGAGGTCATGGCAGACACGAGCTGGATTGTCTTTGGTTCCCAGTGGATTCTTTATGCTGTGGATCAGATTACTGAGGTAGTGTAGGGTCTTAAAGATCTCTGCTCCCTGGTCA
Organism: Chiloscyllium plagiosum; assembly: GCF_004010195.1. NCBI lineage: Eukaryota > Metazoa > Chordata > Chondrichthyes > Orectolobiformes > Hemiscylliidae > Chiloscyllium > Chiloscyllium plagiosum. Next base: position 42,623,627 of record NC_057739.1, read on the forward strand.
AGCAAAGGTACGTCTGAATTCTGATAGTTCTGCATGAGAAAACAGGGGTAACTTCTAACCATTACTGGCAACGATTACTCCAGTAGTTTGTTTTATGATGGGCTATGCTACAGGAATTCTCAAACATACGGGATCTGACTGATCAGGGTTGGGTGAGGAGCGTTGCAGTTACCTCAGTCCTGAGTGCAGTTTTCGATTCGATCAATGCTTGCAGAGCTGCACCTAGCTCCTCGTGTTTCTGAAGACAATAAACGACAGAAAATAAGAACAGAGAATGCTTCAGCCTCAGACCGGAGTGGGTGGGGGACACAGTGGAGGGCTCTTCGAGAGGGGCTAGCCCAGTGGTGATGGGCCAAACAGCTAATGTTCCACACTCCGTGAAGTGCCAAGGCTATTTTCGTGGTGGCCTTCCCTGCTGGAGCATCGTCCCCTAGCTGAGCAGTCAGGAAGCTGGCAGGGAGGGCTCACAGTCTAAGGAGAAGTGTACAGGGAGGACATTCTTACAGTGGAAGGGTTCGGACAAGATTTACCAGAATATTGCTGGGACTGGAGGGTTTGAGCGATAGGGATAGCCTAGATAGGCTGCGACTTTTCTCACTGGAGTGTCGGAGGTTGAGGGATGACCTTATAGAGGTTTATAAAATCATGAGGGGCATGGATAGGGTAAATAGATAAGGTCTTTTCCTTGGGGTGGGGGAGTCTGAAACTGGAGGGCATAGGTTTATGGTGAGAGGGGCAAGATTTAAAAGGGACCTATGAGGCAACATTTTCACACAGAGGGTGTTGCGCGTATGAAATGAACTGCCAGAGGAAGTGGTGGAGACTGGTATAATTACAACATTTAAAAGATATTTAGACAGGTTTAGAGGGATACAGACCAAACGCAAAGTGGGACTAGTTTAGTTTGGGAAACTTGGTCAGTATGGACGAGTTGGGCTCAAGGGCCTTTTTCCATGCTATTTGACTCTATGACTCCCCTTGATCCGTGCAATATGCGAAAACGTTGCAAATATTTCTCATGAGAAACATGAAGCAGCCAAAGGATGGTATAGATTGGAGAGGATGGGACTGTTCTCCTTTGAGAAGAGGTTGAGAGGGGATTTGATCAAAGTGTTCACAAACATGGGGAGGTCTGGGTGGATTAGAGTTGGAGAAACTGATCCGACTGGTGGAGAAACCAAAAGATGAAGCCGGATTTAAGGCGTTTTAGTCACAGGAGCAAGACAAGCAGAAGCTTCTCCCCTGAGTGAGTGAAATGCATTGCCTGAGAATGTGATGGAGGCTGATTCATTCAAAAGGGAATCGGACTATTATCTGAAACGGAAGATTATGAAAGGTTACAGGGAGAAAGTTAAAAGTCACACAACACCAGGTTATAGTCCAACAGGTTTATTTGGAAATACTGTACTAGCTTTCTTTTGTCAGGTAGATACCTGATGAAGGAGCAGCGCTCCAAAAGCTAGTACTTCCAAATAAACCGGTTGGACTATAACCTGGTGGTGTGCGATTTTTAACTTTGTCCACCCCAGTCCAACACCAGCATCTCCACATCATTACAGAGAGAAGGCAGGGGAGTTGGCACTCTGGAAATTGCTCCTTCAGCTAGCACAGACACTAGGGGCAGAATGGCTTCCTTCTGTGACACCATTCAATGATTCGGTAACAGATTGAGAGCCATGTGGCTGCCCAAAGGAAACATTGAAAATAGGAGCAGGAGTAGGCTATTCGGCCCTGCGAGCCTGCTCTCCCATTCAATATGATCGTGGCTGACCATCCAACTCTGGGCCCCATTCCAGCTTTCTATCCTTTGATCACTTTAGGCTTAAGATCTAACTCGGTCTTGGAAGTATTCAATGTTTCAGCCTCAGCTGCTTCCTATGGCTTGTATCCACATGAGCACAGTAGAATAAGAGACCACTTGATTGATGGATTTAAGATTCTCACAGATCCTGACAGGGTGGATTTGAAAACGATTTTTCCTCTTATGGGAATATCTAGAACTATTTATGAAGTATTTAGTTGAGCCCTTCAAACATCACAGCATACGAGGCCATGGGGTAAGTGCTGGTGACTGGCGTTACAGTACGGTAGATACTTAATGACTGGCAAGGACATGATGGGCAGAAAAGTGTCTTTGCGTGCTGTTAAAATCTCCATAACTCAAGAATTGGGGGTCACTGTTTTCCACTGGCTGACCACCCTCTGGATGAAGACATTTGTAACAACTCACCATCCTGTGCAAGGTGTTGCTGCAACAATACCCATCACCAAAGAGCCGTTAGACGTAGCCCACTGTGTCTACTCCACCCTTCACTGAGATCATGGTTGATCTGATCATCCTCAGCTCCACTTTCCCCTTAATTCTTCATTCCCTTTCCCAGTTAAAAATCCATCTCAGCCTTGAACAACCCAGCCCTCTGCAGGAAGGAATTCCACAGGTTCACTCCCCTCCGAGAGAAGAAATTCCTTCTTATCTCCGTCTTAAATGTGTGACCCCTTACTCAGAGATTCTCTGGTCCTAGACTCTCCCACGAGGGGAAACAATCCCTCTGCACCTCCCCGGTCAAGTCCCCCAAGCCTTTATTTCACTAACATACTGCCAGTGTGTGCCTGTGAACAGAATACAGAGTGTATGGGTCATTTAACTATCTGTAAACTTTTAAAGGAAAGTACTTACGAATGTGGCCTGAATTCCGGGAGGGCCCTGTTGAAAAGATCAGAGGTGAGCTTACTAACCAGCGAATGTTGGAGATTTTTTAAAGAATGGATCATTAGGACTTCTGAGTACAAAACCGACCACAAAGGGTTTTAAAACATGAACTGATATTGTTGCAGTGAAAATGGATTTTTCAAGGTAAAGTGAATATGTATGAACTCACCGGTGGTCCAGGGAGTCCTCGTGGGCCGACAGGACCCTGAAGAGAAATTAATCATAGAATCGTCAAACGTTACAGAACAGGCCCTTCGGCCCATCAAGTCTGCACCATCAGAGAGACACTAAATCCATACTAGACCCACTTTCCAGCACTGAGAGCTTGTAGCCCTGAATGTTATGACATTTCAAGCCCTCATCTAAGTACATGTTAAAGGATGTAAGGATTCCCGCCTCATTTACCCACCCAAATTATACAGTATCCCATCATTTTACATAAGAAGATAAATGGGAGCAGGAGTAGGCCATATGGCCCCTGGAGCCCGCTCCACCATTCAGTAAGATCATGGCTGACCTTTTTTGTGGACTCCCGCTCACCAAAACCCTTAATTTCCTGTTCGGACATTCGATTCCAGCCTCAGATGACTGTCTGTGTGGAGTTTGCACATTCTCCCTGTGTCTGTGCGGGTTTCCTCTGGGTGCTCTGGTTTTCTCCCACAGTCCAAAGACGTGCAGGTTAGGTGGACTAGTCATGGGAAATGCAAGGTGACAGGGATAGGGTAGGGGGGTGGAGTATGAGTGGGATGCTCTTCAGCAAGCTGGTGTAGACCTGTTGGGCCAAACAACCTGTTTTCACACTGTGGGGATTCTGTGATTCAGTGAGGAAGCCTCAACTGCTTCACTGAGCAGGGAATTCCATAGATTCACAACCCTTTGGGTGAAGAAGTTTCTCCTCAACTCAGTCCTAAATCTGCTTCCCTTTATTTTGAGGCTATGCCCCCTAGTTCTAGTTTCACCCGCTAGTGGAAACAACCTCCCTGCTTCTTTCTTATCTATTCCTTTCATAATTTTATATGTTTCTGTAAGATCTCTCCAACTCCCCACCACCATTTCTTCTAAATTCCATTTAGCACAATTTCCAGTACAAAGCCCAAGTAAAGACAATTTGACTATAAATATGAATACAGAAATAGCTGGAGAAACTCAGCAGGTCTGGCAGAGAAAGAAACAAATTAATGAGTTTTGAGAGGATTTGTAGCTCAGGTTGAGGCTTTGGATGTAGGTTTGCTCGCTGAGCTGTAAGGTTCATTTCCAGACATTTTATTACCACACTAGGTAACATCTTCAGTGGGCCTCAGGCAGAGCAACGCTGAAAATTCCTGCTTTCTATTTATGTGTTTGGGTTTCTTTGGGTTGGTGATGTCATTTCCTGTGGTGAAGTCACTTCCTCAGGGGGGTCGTAGATATGGTCTAACTTGATGTGTTTGTTGATAGAGTTCCGGTTAGAATGCCATGCTTCGAGGAGTTCTTGTGTGTGTCTTTGTTTGGCTTGTCCTAGGATAGATGTGTTGTCCCAATCGAAGTGGTGTCCCTCCTTATCTCCTTATGTAAGGATACTAGTGAGAGAGGCTCATGTGGTTTTGTGGATAGTTGGTGTTCATGTATTCTGGTGGCTAGTTTTCTGCCTGTTTGTCCAATGTAATGTTTGTTACAGTCCTTGCATGGTATTTTGTGAATGACATTAGTTTTGCTCGTTGTCTGTATAGGGTCTTTCAAGTTCATTAGATGGTGTTTAGTGTGTTGGTGGATTTGTGGGCTACCATGATGCCTAGGGGTCTGAGGAGTTTGGCAGTCATTTCGAGATGTCTTTGACGTAGGGGAGAGTGGCTAGGTCTTCTGGACATGTTTTGTCTGCTTGGTTGGGTGTGTTGCTGAGAAATCGGTGGATGGGTACCCATTCATTTTGAATACACAGTTTAGGTGACTTTTCTCTGCTCTACGTAGTTCCTCTGTGCTGCAGTGTGTGGTGGCTCATTGAAATAATGCTCTGATGCAACTTCGTTTGTGGATGTTGGGATGATTGCTTCTGTAGTTCAGTATTTGGTCTGTAAGTGTTGTTTTCCTGTAGACGCTGGTTTGAAGTTCCCCATTGGCTGTTCGCTCTACTGTGACATCTGGGGTTGGCAATTTGTTGTTGTTTTTCTCCTCTTTAGTGAATTTTATGCCAGTAAGGGTTTTATTGATGGTTTTGAAGGTTTCCTCTAATGTGTTTTGTTTCGTGATGACAAAGGTGTCACCCATGTAGCGGACCCAAAGTTTGGGTTGGATGGTTGGCAGAGCTGTTTGTTAAAGTCTCTGCATTACTGCTTCTGCTAAGAACCCTGATTTCAGAGATCCCATGGGTGTTCTGTTGGTTTGTCTGTAGGGTTTGTTGTTGACGGTGAAGTGTGTGGTAAGGCATAGGTCCACTAGCCTGATGATACTGTCCTTGTTGATGAAGTTAGTGGTGTTTGGTGTGTGTGTCTTTGGGCCTTCTAATAATGTAGTCAGTGTTCCCTTGGCCAGGTTAATGTTGATTGATGTAAACAGGGCTGTT
>NC_057739.1:42629375-42643746 GCF_004010195.1 Chiloscyllium plagiosum
TTTAAACAGTTTTTACCATCTTAATTAGCATGCTGGAGGCTTTCTTTCCCTAAATGACCTGTCCCTTCGCCTGCAGGATTTGTGAAGCAGAGAACCATATTACATAGTTCATAATTCACAACTCTACCTACCAAGTCAATTAGGTATAAATAAATGGGTAGAATTCATTTTTAGTTGGCTATGTAATAGCCTTTCTGCTTTGCTCTGTTAACTCTTGAGCAGGGTGCTGATCTCTGACTAATGGTCTAAATATTGCTCTAGAAAAAAGGCATGAGTAACATTGATTTAATTTTAAGAAAATTATGGCTGACTTGGCATTCTTCCATCAATGCTAAAGTAAATTTAGCTTGATTGCCTAACTAGTAAGGGATTCTTGGAATAAATACTTGCACAACTGATAAATATGTTGATCAGTAGTCCAGTCCTTTGTGAAATCCACCTCAGTTATATGTTCTCTCCATTAAAATTTAATTGTTAGCAAATGAGTGAAAGGTTGAACATTGGTATAAAATTAACTTTGTTCCAATTTATTATGCTTCTGAAAACAGAGCCTTACTAAAAATGTTCATATGCTCTATATAGCATTTACCTTGGCAGGAAGGTCTTGCTGCATCTCAAACATACTTAGTAATTTTTAAAATATATTAAAAGCATTAGTTCCTGTTACCAAGAAATGAGCAGAGAATTAAATGTTCTTTAGTTAAATAAGAAACAATACTGCAAAAAAAAAATCAGTGTTTGTGAAAACTGAAGGAGAACTGGAGCCAGTGACATATGATGCCAAACTGATACTTGGTCCATCAGTTAGTTTGGCAAAATTTACTTATGAATACTCATCAAAGGGCTTTGAACCTTTTGGCTATGTTTCTGGAGACTGTACTTTAGAAAGTCAGTTGATTACCTTTTGGACCAATCCTTTTAGATTCCAGTGGGTCATATGATAGATGTCTGTTGGGTCCCTGGCTTTTTGTTCCCTTGCCTCCAACCTGGGTGTTGAGATTATCAGAAAAAGCTCCATTTAGCGTAGGCTGGAGAATCAAATTTTGCCTCCCCCTTGGTCTGTGTCATGATCGTGCTTAATCAACTTCCTGAATGGGGGAGCTGTATTGAATTAAGATGAAGCTTTTTAAAGAATGTTGGTTATTGCAAGATTAGCAATGTAATTGATTAGGGTGGGGGGAGAGAGAGGAGTGTTTTTAATGTGTTTGCTGTTCCTTTAATCCATGGCATTGAATCATTTAAACATATACAAAGCAGATTCACATTCTTGCACCTTGCTTCTAATAGTCACATTATAGTCACAATCATGTCGACCATGATATCTGATAAGTTGCAATAATGATTGTGTTCTTACTGAACAGGTACATGCTTCCAAAACAAACAATATGTGCATCGCAGGAGGATTTAGCCACATGATTAAAGAAGGAGGATTGCGATCGTTGTGGAGAGGAAATGGAATAAATGCAATCAAAATTGCACCAGAATCTGCTCTCAAGTTCATGGCATATGAGCAGGTAACAGGGATCATGGTCATAACCTAGGTTTCAGACAAAAGTGAAATCGCCAATAGTTTTACTGACTCCATTTTTTGACATCATAACAAATGTAATCCTGATGATTAGTGATCCAGTCAGACTGACGAGAGACACTGGAATGAAAATGTTGATAATGACATTTTAGCAAGCATAATCTGTCTGATGTACTGTTCAATGTGGCCATAACTTTAATTGCAAATGTTCATTTACAGATAAAAAGACTAATTGGTAGTGACCAGCAGCCATTAGGAATTCAGGAGAGATTGATTGCAGGGTCACTAGCTGGACTAATTGCACAAAGTACAATCTATCCGATGGAGGTAATGTTTAATTCTGAGTTACAATCTTTAGCAATTTATAAGGTTTTCATTTAAAATGAACACTTATTTGTGCTTCTGGCTATAACTCTGGGTATTCACTTCAGGTGCTAAAAACAAGATTGGCATTGCGGAAAACTGGGCAGTACTCAGGAATGCTCGATTGTGCAAAACACATATTTAAGAAAGAGGGGGTTAGAGCATTCTACAAAGGATATGTTCCCAATATGCTGGGCATCATCCCCTACGCTGGAATAGACCTGGCTATTTATGAGGTGAGATTTTCAACTTGCAGAATTTTTAATGCAGTAATTTTTTTAAAAAAGCTATTTGCAGCTCTTGGTTTGTTGACTCTTTCCAGTTCTGTTGTCTGCTATAAGGCTGCTGTTATCTTGCACTCTGCAGTTGATGCTCATTTTAATTGTCTATGTATTTCGTTAATCAGAACTGTTTGTTTTTCTGTAGACTTTGAAGAATTCCTGGTTGCAGCGCTATGCTACTGACAGTGTGGATCCTGGTGTTTTTGTTCTCTTGGCTTGTGGCACTGTTTCGAGCACCTGTGGACAGCTAGCTAGTTACCCATTAGCACTTGTCAGGACACGAATGCAGGCACAAGGTAACCATCTTGCACTTTTGATTTTCCTCAAATAACTGGGAGAAATTTACTTCCCAATTAGCGAGGCAGTTACCCTCTATACTGCTCAATCAATGGATTATTTGTCATTTCAAAAGCCTCTTGTAGGACTGAGCATTGAACTGTCTTCAATCCATAGAAGTCTGAACTTGGCTTACTGCAAGCAACCAAGATTAGGAGTACGTTTATTTAAATCTGCTCCCAAGAGGCGACTTGGTAATTCTGCAAAAATGCAGATTTGCTAAATGTCATTGTAGGTCACTGTGAATGAAACCAAACTCCTCCTAATTGATTGCAAGTTTTTTTCCTGCTCTTACCTTTCCTTCCATTTTGAAGATGAAGACTTTTGGTGTGGCATATTTTTGAAGATTGCAGCAAACCAGATAGGAGCCTATTGAATGAATATATTTGTAGCTGAGCCTGATAGAGAGTCAGCCAGAGTTCACAACTCTGCTTGCTCTGATCTCCGGGAGCTGGACACTAATTATTTTACAGTGAACTGCTGTCATAACTGATATAAGACAGTTCTGCTCAGGGGTAGGGTTTACCTCTGGGACCTGCCCTGTTGGTAACTGAAAACCCAGTATGTTTACCTAATTAGCAAAGTTTTGATCGGTATTTCTAGTATCATGCATTAATATGAAGGTAGGAGATGTTTTAGTGTTAGCTTTGAGGTTTATCTTATCAAAAGCTACTATTTGGTTGGGTTTATGTTTCTGCAATTAATTTAATGCAGATATTTGCATCAAATAAATATGCATTTATTTTCCTTTTGCTTTACAGCTACCACTGAGGGAGCACCTCAGCCCACAATGCTTGGACTCTTCAGGCACATTCTGAGCACAGAAGGAGCAATTGGACTATACCGTGGTTTAGCACCCAATTTCATGAAAGTTATTCCAGCTGTGAGCATTAGCTATGTGGTGTATGAAAACCTGAAAATGACACTTGGAGTCACATCGCGATGAAACTCAGAAGGGACTTGAAGCTGATTAATCTTGGGTGATCATCCTGGGGTTTCAACCATTTCATTCTGTGAATGTCATAAAACACTAGTTAAGTAAGGACACCATGGGGAAGAGGGTTAAAGGGACCATTTCCCCAACACGAGTCAGCAGGTTTATTTTCTGATTAGCCTTTGATTTTTGACAGAAGTTGAAAAATGCAGCTTGGATCCTTATTGGAGCTGATTTGTGTAGCACTGTCTCCACTGCATCAGTTATTCAAAGACCACTTGAAGCTCTTTAATTGTTACATGACACTATATTACAAATACCCATGTGAAAAACACTTCTTGCAATCATGTGGTATTCCTCATCTGCTGATTTTAATCGTAGTGCTGCCCTAAATTTTAAAGTAAGTGGGTTGATGCTGGTGTTAAAAAGGCAAATGGAATATCATAGGAATGCATCAAGGTGTTAAACAACTAGCATCGGCATTCATCATTTGTATTGAGGGGGAATGGAAAATCGAATCTTTTTTGATGAACAGGTTGGGTCTGTGGAGCATTAGAACTTCTGCAATCGAATGTAATGTGACTGTGGATTTCCCCTCTGAAATTGTAACTTGATCTGCACAACTGGGAAGCTCCAGAAAGGATTCTGGTTTCCTTTTTTTTTTAACTTCTGGAGACAAAAGTATTCTCATTCTTTTGTCACATTTGCACATTTCTTGAGTTTCGATATTAGCTGGGTTAATTTTATCATGGTGTCTGGTTTTATCATGTACTGCAGATGTAAACTGGATATTTATGTTATTTATTGTTTACAAGTTTGCTAAAGGCTTATAATCTGATAATGGACACATAATCATCTGGTAAAGGAACCAAATATTAGGTCCATGTAAGATTATATTAGACCATCATGAGTGAAGTTAAACCCACCCTTTCCAGTTTCTTTTAAATCTGCTTCACTTTGTGCTGTGTGGGTGGTCAGCTCTCTTATGGAAATCTTAAATGATTGTCTCGTGTTTAGAAAGGGGTTAAATTATTTATTTTTATACACCTTGCTGTGCTAACCAGATATTTATTAATAAATGTGACTTAAATGAGGGCAGATTGTGTTGCTGTCTTTTGCACGTCCTATAATTTAGCAGTTCATTTTGTATGAGTTTTAAATCCTCTTGAGCCCTTTCTAATGTGTGGAAGCATGAATTAACTTTCAGTCATTTTGACTTTTTTGTTAATTCCAAACTCTGGTTTGAATGAGAAATGAAAGGAATAAAAGCATGTGTACAGCACAGGCCAGTTTTCTCCTGTGAAGTATGGCCATTTTCCATGTAGCATATTACTGCAGAAACATCTAGGTCAAATAGTTGACAGGCAATAAGTCACAAGGCACTAACTTCAGTCTGAAAGGTGCTCAGGAAGGTGAGCTACGTTATTTGGAGTATTCCACTGATGACAAATGACGGAAGTTGATATTGAGTATTGATAAGTGGCAAATCTGATCCAGCAGGTGTTACTAGTTTCTAACAGCTACTGCTTTTCATGTAAGCTACAAAGTCAGAATATCTATTTTTCACCAGAAAGGCGAGAAAGATCTGCAGTCTGGTGCTGCAAATGTGTTCTTCCATTTCTTGAATTCTAAATCTTTAAAAGAAAGCGTGAAATCTGTCTGTACGCTGTTGGAGCTGGTCAGATAGACAAGCCTTTTCTGTTTTTTGTAAGGGTTTGATGGAGGGTGGTGCAGGTGACAAGCCTGCAGCAGTGGTGGAAGACAGCAAGACGGTTTGAAAGTGTGGAAGGATGTTGTGAACAAAGAGGTTCATGAAGTTGTGGTACAGTGAGACTTGCAGAACTTTGGGACCAGATTCTATATCCATCTGGTGAAATGCAACTAGCATCTCAAATCTTGTGCTCCTTTAGCAAGATCAGTCCTTGTTCGTCTGCACGTCACCACAGTGGATTGTGGTTGGAGTGTGGTTTGTGCTGCAGATGAGCAAATGTTCTGTGTAGTTTTGACTTTAATTTTAATAAAAAAAGTATTGCCTATATTTGTAGCAGTTGAAGGCCTTGTGTTGATTTTGTTTCTAAAAAAGGGCACTTTTCTGAACTAATTGTTTTTCATTAAACATCACATTACAATTACAAACTGAATTTTGTGTAGTGCAAGTTGAGTTTTCAGGTGTTTCTCCCCCTCCAACCCCACCCCCACCTAATTTATGTATTTATTTTGGAAGTTTGTGATAAGTAAATTGTGTGTAACTAACTGTGATCACCTAAACTTAAAGAAGTTTGACTAAAAGAATGGCTTGATCGCTACCTTGTTGAGACTCCTTCTTCTGTTTTAGCTGTTTATCTACAAAAGTTACCAGGGATGTGAAACTGCTGCTCTGCAACCTTCTGTGGATATTTATATATTTTTGTTTGTGTTGTTTAAAAGATGCTAACTTCCTGTTGGTATTGTCCTGCACACTAAGTGCACTGTAAGATTTTCTCAGGCATTTGCAGCCTATCTTCCTGATCTGACTTGCAAACCTGGAATCTGCACTGTTTACACTTTTTTCTGAGGATTGAGGGAAAGAAAGAGAATGAAGTAGCTTTGTTTTATGTGGGTGATTTCCTTCACAAACACAGAATTTATAATTATATTACTGGGACCAGAAGGTATTTTCTGCTGGATGATTATTTTCACGTTATGAACCAGTTGACCATGGAAATACAGTTTTAAAGTATGAATGTTTGTTTATTTTTAACAAAAAGCTGTTTTAGCGAAAAAGATGAGGGCCTGTAAACTGTGATTATTGGCCTCCAGCCGTGAAGTGCCTCTGCAGATCCTGATTTTCCCTCTTTGAGGGCTGTGCTCTGAGTCCTCTTCTCTTGGTGCAGTATCTCCAGAGAACAGATCCAAATGTCCCACGACGCTGTCCTTTAGCTCAATCCTTTACTTGATAAATGAATCAAGGTCACTATTTGTTTTGGGATTTAACAGTGAAACCAGATTTTGCCAAAGGCAGCCTGTGATTAAGTTTCTTAAATTATGAAATACAAGTTGTGCAGAATCAATGCAAGCAAATGTTCCTGTTTTTTTGTGATCCTATTTGTGTTGTAGAGCAAGACTGATAATCGACCCTTTATGTATTTGTGTTCAAATAGGGAACAGTCTTCTAATAAAGTTATTTCTGTGAATAAAATCTGTGGGCATTATTCTTTGGTGTTTGGATATTGTCTACTGGAGCATGCTGCAAAGTTCAGGTCATGTGGTCAGAATGACCTAGAGTTTGTACCCAATCTGGTTGGTGACTAAAATTATCTTTGTTCCCCCTTTTGCTTCTGCTCTAGGATAAGGCAAAAGCAATCTGCCAGGATTTCTTCTGTGTAAGAAATGGATGGATTTTGTTACAATACTGGGTAAACCCCTCAGCTAATTTAAACCAGCAAAACACAAGCTTCACCCTGTGCTATAGTCTGTTAAAATTAGAGAGGCAATTTAAAGTAAAAATTAGCAACTTTAAGTCCAACAGAGAATATTCAAAACCAACAACTATTTACAACTCCTTTCTCTTAAGCCTATCTTTTAACTCCTCAACAATAGTAGTCCGATTTTTAAAAGGTTCCGATTTAAGATTTACAAAAATTTCAACTTTCAAAACCAGTCAGCTGTCAAATCTCTTTGTATCTTTCTCTGCAGATTTTCCTCTGTTGTCTTTTCGATTTCTGCGCAAACTTCTAGACAAGTACCTTTCAGAGTGCTGTTCTGCTGGCAGTCTGTACTTGGTGGCTTGGCAGTTCTCCCCTAACTGTTCAAAATGTCCGGTTTTATACCCCAAACGACAGATCACTTGGTTTTAATATTATCAAAATACTAAATTCAAATTTGATTGGATTCTGGTATCTTAGGGCATACTTTAAACTGGCCAAATTTGTTTGGTTTTTTGTTTCGTGGCAACCCAGATGCTGCTAGCTGTTTCAACCAAGTGTTGTGTTGTTACCTTGTTCTGGACTCTATGCTTTGTCCTTAGCTTTTCAACTCTTAAAGGTATCTCTACGTCTTCATAGCAATTTGCTCAGCAAACAAAGGATAAGATCAGGCTTGCAAAGGTCTTGGAGAAAGGGTGACATGGTTCAGTGGTTAGTACTGTTGCCTCAGTGTCAGGGACCCTGGTTTGAATTCCATTCCTCAGGCACCTGTTTCTGTGGAGTTTTCATGTTCTCTGTCTGTATGGATTTCCTTCAGGTGCATCAGTTTTCTCGCACAGTTCAAAGATGTGTGAGTTAGGTGAATTGGCCATGAGAGATGCAGTGTAGGGTGGGAATGTGTCTGGGACTGGGTAGGATACTCTCTGGAGGGTTGCTATCTATTCAATGGGCCAAATGGATTCCACACTAGGGAATTCTATGAAATTTGCTGTTTCAGGATGTGAAGCATAACTGACCATTGGAGTGAATTTCTGTGGACTGTAATGGTGTGGATCAGAGGGTAGTGCACTTGCCTTGGAGTCCAAAAGTGTGTGTGTGTGTGTTCAAGTCCTAGTTGTGAAGTTTGAGCACACGACCTGTGCTTTATTGAAGGAGTGCCATATTGTCAGTGGTTCTGATTTTTCAGGTTAGGCCTTAAGGTGAGTTCCCATTGTGCCTGTTGTGGGTGTAGAAGAGTAGTGGTGTGTTCCCTGCTTCCCGTGCCAATTGTTATACCTCACCCAATATCAATGAATCGATTATCTTGTTACTCTCACATGTACTGCTCCATTTCTGACATGTATCACTTCAAAAAGACTAAGACGTAGGAGCAGATGGAAGCCATTCATCTGCTGTACCAATCAGCTTGTCTCTGTATCATGTCCTCCTTTTCTAATTAACTTTGAGGAGAGCAAGATTTGGAAGCACCTAAGGTTGTGCAAGGTACTACAGATTTTACTCCCAAGTGTGTAGTAGTAAATGCTTATCTCCAATCTTTTCTGGTCTGCATTTTGTCCAAGTAACTCCTGATCGGAGTTCAGTGCTGAGTTGATTCCATCGCTCGTAGTTTAGAAGCAGTCACTGATGGCGCTCCTTTCACTGTATTTATTACCAACGTGACCAGTCGGTGGCTGGGTAGGGAAGGGTCTAGTGTGAAGGCAGGTGACCTAAAGTGGCAGCAGCCAGCAGGAAAGTGATGGGGAGAGCCTTCAAGACAGTAGGCTCAGCTGTGGTGCTGTAAAGGCATTACCACTGTCTGTGTTCGCGCAGGTTTCTGCCAGCCACCATCTTTTCGATGGGGAGCATAGTACTTGGTTTGTGGGTGGATGAGGAGAGACCAAGATCGGGAGTTCATCTGGCACCTTTCCTATCTCTGACCAAACAATGGTGTTGTTGACTAACCATGGCAATTGATCCATCTGCCATAGCTGTGAAATGAGGAAAGCCTTGCAGAGTGTTAGCAAACATTTATACCTGGTGTGTTGTGCTCATCACGTTTCAAGAGTCTAATTTTCATGGCGTTGCCATGAACCTTTTTACAAATGGTAGGTGGGGCCTTGCTTTGGAAGTCTGGCTCCCAAACCTGGTATCTCACTCTTCATTGGTAATTGAAACAAAGATACTCAAGGGAGCCTAAACTCTCTGAAGCCATTTGAACTGAGTGGTGACTTCCAACACACAGTTGTAGTATAGGTACAAACCCAAAGTGTGCGGCTGTATGTTTTCAGGTTGCAGGTGAAGAACAGAGAGGGGGTCTGTATAACAGTCTGCTCGTGACATGCGGGCTGAATTGACGTGGAATGTATGGACTAAATGTGGAAAGTGGAGGTGCAAGAATTGACACTCCACTGACGTTAGGGCTTTTAAGGGACAATGGGTTGGGTGGGGAGTGTGATTTGGTATGTTGGTGTGGAGGTGGGATGGGAAGTAGTCAGGGCTCAAGTGGGATGCACAGTTCTGGAAAGCAACCGCAGATCTTTAGACATTTGATTTGCAGGGCTACTTTCTTCTGAGGTGGGTGAGGCATGTCTGGAACATTCAGGTCTGCTCTGAACAGCTGGGAAGGACAACAATGCTGAGTGTTTAAGCTCCAACTGAGGGGTCAAAGAGCAAAACAAAGCAAGGATGCGTCTGGGTGGGTGCAAAGTGAGGAAGCAAGCCAGCAGTTGTGACAGAGCCTGATCCAATATTGGAGTTGGCTGCCTGTCGATGTGCACTCTGTGGTCTCATTGCAGCATTTCCTTGATGGTCACCAATGCTCTGCAAAGTGCAGGAGTATTGGAGACACGCCATGATCGTGTCGAGGAGCTGGCATATGTCTGAGGTCAGCATCCACAGACGGGTGAGTGTGGCCATTGCCTGAGTGCACTGAAACATTGATGCAACGCATCCAAGATGGCAGTCTGAAGGAGTACACTGGCAAGCTGCAGTGCCAGTTGCCTGCTATGGTAACAAGAGTTCTCGTGATAAAGCTAATTGGCAGCTGCCAGGATAGGAGGGTGCATGTTAATGAGGCTGGCAGCAAGCAATCATCCCCCTGAGTAGGCATCTCCGCTCTGCCCAGCAGAAAACTTGCTTCAAAACTGACTTCCTCCTCCTGACTTTGGGATGGTCTTTGCTTGACTTATCAAATGATTGCCTGAAATTTCTCAGCATAACCTACATCATTAACGTCGTGGTCAGATATCCCCCATCGTTCTTTAGTTTTTAATTGCAGCATAATGTTTGTCCCCTACTTCTAAACATTTTTTTAGGAAAAAGGCAGCAATTATGGTAAATAAATAAAAGTAGAATAGTGATTCACACAACCTTGAAAAGTATGATGCTTTCTATCAGGATATGTCAATTGAGTGGTGAGTTTTAATGTGAAAGTTGTCTGGATCTTGCAGTCAGAGTAATTAGCATTTAGACAAAGTATGTAGAACATCTTTCAAACGTAGAGCGTTGCAATTATGTAGTCAGCACAAGGGAAAAATAGGTCAATGGGTTGGAAACCTTTTCTATTCAGGCACAATTCTGATGGAATCTATCCAAAATGTTGCACTATCTTCCTTTTGAATGTTGCCAAACGTATGTGGCATCGTAGTTTGGATTTGCTGCATTAACAGTTTTATGTTTTGTCTTGGATCTAGTTCCAGCTGAACAGATGTGTGATCTTGAGCTCTTTGTAAAACAGGAGTAATTCAAAACATTTCCAGAGATACATTCGGATGGCATTTTTCCATTGGGAATTTTGTAAGATCGTCAAAGCTGTTAGCAAAATATACTGTCTCAAATGATGAATTGAGTCAGTGGCCCAGAAATCAGGTTCATTTGGTTCTGTCACATCAAAACCACTCAATTTAATTTTGAATTAGTTCAAACTCTGAATAAGAATGTATTTTAATAATACCAATCTTTAATAGCACTGTCCAGTTAGTTCCTGTGCTCTTTACCCAGATCCCTGCAATTTATTTTCCTTCGTGTATGTATCTAAATCACTGTTGAATCTGTTGGCATTATTCTTTGAGTGCATTCCAGGTCATCAGCTTTCCTCTTCATCTTTCAGCTTTTCCTGTACTGAATTGAATTAACTTTATTGGCTCACGTACTCAATTGTGTCCTGTGAAATGTTTATAAGCCTCCACTTTCAGCGCCATCTTAGTTTATAAGCCGCCACCTAGTTACAGCTTCAGTTACAAGATTAGTTACCGGGTAACAATGTCACCAACACATGGTACCATCTTTAGGTACAGTGTACCTAGGTACAAACCTTAGAAAATGCAGAAAATAAGTTATATTGCAACTATACACAAGTGTTACACAGGATTGGCACAATACAGGTTGATCACTTGTGTTGAGTTCATATTTGGTAGGTCAGTATTAAAAATGGATGCCCTCCTGCACTAACCCTGTTTATCTGGCCTCAAGACCCCAAAAGACACTAACATTCCTGCTCCAGAGGCTTGTTTCCTACATAACCCCCAGCAAATCCTGGGTAAGGACCGGAACACAGGACCTTCTGGCCCAGAGGCAGGAGATCTATGACTGGGTCACTCCATCTTTCCCCAGTCTAGATCGCCATACCGTATTAAAGACATGTTTCTCATTTCATTTCTGGTCCTTTCGTTAATTAAATCTGTTTCTTTGAATTGCTGTCCCTTCTGCTGCTGGGATCTGTTAATATCACACATCATCTCTGTCAGAATCCTTTCTGGTTTTGCACACCTCTATCATGAGATTGAGGACACACATCCTTGTACCATTCTGATCAATCACCTCGCCTCCATCTCTAACAAGTTTTATATGAACTTAAGAATAAAACTGAGGTCAGTATAGTTACAAAATCATGTTCACCTGTACCTGATTTTGACTCTGGTGCGCAGCTTTGTTTTGCAAAAGAGAAACTCTAGTAATGATTGTGGAACTGCGTCAGAGGTCATTGTAAATGTCTTTGAGCTGGAGCGGTTTATCAGAAGGATAAACTGATCTCCGATGAGTGTAGCAGGAGATGGCTGAATAACTCAATTTGTGGTTCTGGATTTGCTTGACCTAGGCTAAAACCAGATTGGTGAAACATGCCTTGAGGATGTTGTATTCTTGACAACCTGACTCACCTGAACCCAAGACTAAATGGACAAATTCATTCAACCTTGAAATGTACACCAGCGCTCAACATCTGTGAACCAGCAACTGACTTCTGTAAGCTCCATATGCACATTGTCCAGTGGCTTCCTGAGGTTAAACGTGAGCATGTCATCCTGAAATTACAATTTGATATTCACTTAGGAGTATAGGGTATAGGACTTGAGTCTCTCTGAAAGGTCAACCATGTAGCCAAAGCTGCGCACGTCGGGAGAGAGGCAGGCATGCCACATTTTGAATTGTCACAGCAGTTTATACGACAGGAGACAAGGGTGCTGTTTGTTTGATGTTTACAACATGTAAAGTATAATGTCCACTGATTCCACAATTGCAGAACAATCCCAAGTGTTCCTGTCTCAGCATCAACAAACAATATTAGATAATCAGTTAGGCTCATAACATGTCTTACTGACACTCACTTTGTACCATTCTGTGTGCGCAATGGCCTTTAGTAGAATGATATGTGCTTCTTGTCAGATGGAGTTTAGAGAGTTTAAGGGTTACTGCGGATTATGTCTGCAATAAATGCTGTTGGTTGCGAATCTTATCTGATTCGATGGATCAGTTGGAGAGACTCTGTAATTTCCCTTCAGAATCTCAACCTTTTCCCCTCCTACGTCGTTGGAAGCGATGAAGAATTTGCAACAGCAACAGTATGTGATGGATGGCAGTTATATGAGGGGGGGGGGGGGGGGGAGTCTCAGGTACAGTCACATAGATGGGTTAACTCCAGAGAAGGTAAGAGAGATAGGCAGCTAGTGCGGGAGTCTTTTATGGATATACCCATTTCAAACAGGTATGCTGTTTGGAAAATGTAGGGGGTGATGGGTTCTCAGGGGACCGTAGCACGAACAGCCAAGTTTCTGGTATTGAGACCAGCTCTAATGCAATGAGGGGTACATCGGGTTCCAAGAGATCAATTGTGTTAGGGGATTCCCTAGTCCGAGATACAGACAGACATTTCTGTGGCTAGCAGCGAGAAATCAGACTGGTGTATTGCTTCCCTGGTGCCAGGATCACGGATGTCTCAGAGAGGGTGCAGAATGTTCTCAAGGGGGAGAGGGGCCAGCAAAAGATCATTGTCCACATTGGAGCCAATGACATAGGAAGGGAAAAGGTTGAGATTCTGAAGGGAGATTACAGAGAGTTAGACAGGAATTTAAAAAGGAGATCCTTGAGAGTAGTAATATCTGGATTACTCCCGGTGCTACGAGCTAGTGAGGGCAGGAATAGGAGGATAGAGCAGATGAGTGCATGGCTGAGGAGCTGGTGTATGAGAGAAGGATTCACATTTTTGGATCATTGGGATTTCTTTTGGGTAGAAATGATCTGTACAAGAAGGACGGTTTGCACCTAAATTGGAAGGGGATTAATATACTGGCAGGGTGATTTGCTAGAGCTGCTCGGGAGGATTTAAACTAGTATGGTGGGGGGGCGGGGGGTGAGGGCAGAGCGGTCGATGTGATCTATATAGACTTCAGTAAGGTGTTCAACGAGGTTCCTCATGGGAGACTGGTTAGCAAGGTTAGATCTCATGGAATACAGGAAGAACTAGCCATTTGGATACAGAACTGGCTCAAAGGTAGAAGACGGAGGGTGCTGGTGGAGGGTTATTTTTCAGACTGGAGTCCTGTGACCAGTGGAGTGCCACAAGGATCAATGCTGGGTCCTCTACTTTTTGTCATTTACATAAATGATTTGGATGCAAGCATAAGAGGTATAGTTAGTAAGTTTGCAGATGACACCAAAATTGGAGGTGTAGTGGACAGCGAAGAAGGTTACCTCCGATTACAACAGCATCTTGATCAGATGGGCCACTGGGCCGAGAAGTGGCAGATGGAGTTTAACTCAGATAAATGCAAGGTGCTGCATTTTGGAAAAGCAAATCTTAGCAGGACTTATACACTTAATGGTAAGGTCCTACAGAGTGTTGCTGAACAAAGAGACCTTGGAGTCCAGGTTCCTAGCTCCTTGAAAGTGGAGTTGCAGGTAAATAGGATAGTGAAGGCGGCGTTTGGTATGTTTTCTTTTATTGGTCAGAGTATTGAGTACAGGAGTTGGGAGGTCATGTTGCGGCTGAACAGGACATTAGTTAGGCCACTGTTGGAATATTGCATGCAATTCTGGTCTTCCTATTGGAAGGATGTTGTGAAACTTTAAAGGGTTCAGAAAAGATTTACAAGGATGTTGCCAGGTTGGAGGATTTGAGCTACAGGGAGAGGCTGAACAGGCTGGGGCTGTTTTTCCTGGAGCGTCGGAGGCTGAGGGGTGACCTTATAGAGGCTTACAAAATTATGAGGGGCATAGATAGGATAAATAGACAAAATCTTTTTCCTGGGGTGGGGGAGTCCAGAACTAGAGG